>NC_073631.1:56502500-56802500 GCF_029407905.1 Bubalus kerabau
TTTTTTAAGGCATAAAGCACACAGTTCCCCCATATTTGTGGCTTGGTTGGCACTTTAAAGTAGTCATTCATAATTCCCCCTAATGTATACAGTATTAATCTGTGTGTACCTAGAAAAGCTGGCTACTTCCTGTACTTCAAAGTCATTGCCTTTGCTATGAGACCTAGAAAGTGCTTCAGGATTCATTATGACATGTGGAATATATAAGCAATAAGGCATGACAGGGAGTGTGGTTATCATAAGATAATCACACCCCTGGGTCATTACAAAGTAAGAGGTGCAGTGGCGCACCCCCCATTCCCCCTGGGGTGTGATTACAGCGCGATAAGCACACTTCCTGCCATTACCTTATTGCTTTTATAAAAAATCTTTGTTGGGAAGTAAAACTGGTTTCTTTCTGTCTATCCTTTCTGCTTAAAGAAGACAAAGTTGGCAGTTTACAACATTAATAGTGTTTTCAGCAGAGTCACATAGGTTATATGTATTCTGTGTCCCTTTAAAACATACAGCTGCCAAGGCCAATAACAGTTCATCACTTTAAGACAGAACCCATTCGTGGGTTGTGTGTTCAAATGATTCGAGTGTAAGAAAAATGTGTACCATGATCAGAAAAAGTCTAATCTCTAGGAGCAACTGTTGGAAGAAGTAATTTGTTTCAAAAGTTATTTTTTCCAAAATTATAAATTCAGAAAAGGTTCACAGACATGATTAAGCAAAATGCAGCCTAACATAGTTGACAGACCAAGCACTGGGCAGTAAGGTATTCATAATTGCTGATTTTCCCCCATTTAGTCCCCCACCCAAATTCAGATGACAACTCAATTTGGGGTGCTAGATTAGATGGCAAATCTCATGGCTGTCATTCAAGTTGTAGCCTAAGGGCCCTATTGTGATCTTGCAAATGTACAGATTCTTGTCATATATGTCTTCCATTACTTAACACTGATCCCTTTTGCTTTATCTAATATTCTGCCACCAAAAGACAGACATAATCTCAAGTAATAATCTTCATCTGTAATCCAAGTAGTAGTTGTATTATGGCATTATATTCTTTGCATACATTTTAAACACTTCATAAAACTCCTGTATTAAAGATAGTAAGTTGATATTATTTATTATTCCAATCTTATAGAAAAGTAAGCCAAGATATAGAAAAGCTAAATTATGTGACTGATTCACTTAGCTCCAAAGCTGGTATCCTAATTCCAGGGATAAACACACTTAAGAAAAATGAGAGCTTTTACAGAAAATGATCATGGGCAAATCGTTTAACTTCCTTTAGCTTCAGTTTCCTCCTCTGTGAAATAAAAGTGTTAAAGTAGCTCTTCTACATAATATATCTCAAACCTACCATTTTGAGGATCCCTTTTTTTGTAGCATAGTATTGAAGATCATGAAACAGTTAATATCAGACAGTTAGCTCCTTCCTCAGAGACTGAATCTTCAGATCGTAAGTAGTTTGATAAACAAAAGGTATATATTGTTAATGAGAGAAAGAAATAGATGAGAGCGTAGATCACTGAAAATAAGAGAAATCTGACATCTGTTATGACTCTGTTCATTGTTGATTTATCTGATTTGACAGATGAAGTGATAACTGTTTTCATTTTTACCATTCTGTGATTAGAAAAGATCTAATGGGGAAAAAAAAGATCTGATTTAGGACAGATATCTATAGTAACTACAGTCCCAATGTGGAAACTCGAATAAATTCCTGGATAATCTGTAGGAGAGCACAAATGCAGCTCTACAATTTGAGTAACTTGGAAGAAATACTCTACTTCTAGATACTAATTGTAATATCTCTACTGATTTTGAAAGGAACTCATGCCTAAACATAAGATATTCAACATCACTTGGTCAGTTCTATTTTTGCAAAGAAAATTTATATCTCTTTTTTGTCAGATTTGAAGGCAAAGATGCCCTCCTTATCAAGATCACTTCTCATTATTCTCAAGAAGGAAAAATTATTTGGGGGACACATCAGAGAAGGGAAATAGGGAGTCATCTTACATTGGTCATTTGTTATTCTGAATGAAATAATGGAGGTTATTAGATTAGTCATCACTATTTGTAATCTATTTACTGGGCAAGTGTTTTGTCCACTGTGGGTATCTTAGCACAAACAATGTACATTTGTGAGCAGTGATCCATTTTACTTCAAAGAATTAATAAAATTTCACAAGGGGCTGCTACTTCTTCCCTGAGCCTACAGAAGCAGAACACATATATTCCCTTTTAGATTACAGCTTCTTTCTTGGATTATAAAATATCTCCCCATTATTATTTTTACAGAGAAACCCAAACCTTCTAGAATACCATTTCTACCTATAGCTAAGTGGTTCTGGGTTTGGGTCTTTCCATCCATCCTCTCCATTGCCAGGGCTTCCATGTCATAGGGGTGTTTTTTTGTTGGTGATGGTTGATTTGGTTTTTTAAATCATAATTTGGCAATACACAGTTCTATGTATTCCTAAATTCTCACACCAAACCAACTGCCTTTGCTACCATATTTGGAAGCATCTCCAATTTCACAAACATCTCTATTGTTACACTTCTGAGTTGGATATCCTCTACCTCTCCTCGAGGAAAGAGAGAAATGAAGAAGAGACCCAAAATCTGGCACAATCACTTTTCCTCCCTTGGAGACACAACCCTCTCTCCCTCTCTAAATCTGCTTCATAGCAGGGTGGGGAAGTATTGGCCTTACCTGTTCTGAGGGAACATGCTTACTCTACAAACACATTATTAGGGTATCTTGCATTGCAGTGGATATTTCTACTCTAAAATTAGAAATTCTCTGATATTCCTCTAAGATTAGAAATTGAGGCACATTGAGCCTTTTAGTCTCAACTATAAACCATGTCCACTTACCCTCCACTTAATCTTTTGAAATAGAAGGTAACTTTGGAGTAAGAGAAAAGATCTCCACAGGCTTCATGTTCCATACATCATCCTTACAGTAAATGAGGCCTTTGTAGTATCAGCCCATGTGAACTGCAAGAATGGACCAGCAGTCCACTAAAAAGCTACTGCCCTATATAATCATAACAACTTCTAGATATAGAAACACAGAGACTTGACAAGATAATGAAGTGCCAGAGCCCCTCACCCATATTACAGACTTAAGTCAGTTTGCATACTGAGAGTCCCTTGAACAAAATAGGTTCAAGTGGGCCTGCATCAACTGCATTGGAGCATGGAAAATGCCTAGACCTTTCAGAACCATTGACTTGGGTCTGAACAATCTAGAATTCCAATGGACTGCACTAGTTAGAATGTAAACTTACCCGAATCAGGTAAAAAATGCAGTTTCAACCTGGAATTTTTAAAAATAATGGTAACAGTGAAAGCTAATTTGAATGCAGAGAATGAACCAGTACTATTTGTAGAAGTATATATTGTTTTATCACTTTGAGAAAGAAATGTTCATTGTGTATTGAATGTCTTTGGAAAAGTTTATACCTCTTAGCATTTAATTACGCCTCGTGTAGTAGTGATTTGAAATCATAAATAATGATGTTTTGACTCACAAAGATGATAATAAAAGTACTTACATTTAAAATCATTTGATAATGCCATGAGTTAATGACTCAATGATAGTATATTTATATAAAATACAGTGATTCTAGAAGATAATTATTAAAACTTTTACTATATTAGTTATTAAATGAGAAAGCAGAGTATAAAGCTATTTATGAAGTATGTTACAGCTGTATATTAACTATATAAAGTATAATACTCCAAATTTTAGCAGTAGTTATCTTTAATATAACTATTAATAATAATATGGATATTAAGGGCAGTACCTTTTTCTTATTTTTTTTCTTTTCTCTTTTCTGCTTTCTGCAATGCCTGATATATTTTTAAAACGTTAAAATCTGTTCTTAATGAGTAAAGATCCATAACAAGATGGATGATTTTAATAGTTTTATTAATATAGAACATTAAATAGACCATATGTTTTAATTACTCAAGCAAGTATAATATTCTGCAAATCTATAACAATGTTTGCCTCATTTTGTGTTGATTCACACTAATAAAATGCCTCTGGATTCCATAGCTGACTGTGGGATTCTGCAATTTTTCCCAGAGATGAAAACAACCATACCTAAAATTTTTATAGACAGAACCATATGAACTTTGATATTAATCCCAATTAGCATATACTCTGTACTTACTCATGAAGTATGACTCATAAAGTACGTATATCACATATATACATGTTTTCATGTGAAAATGTGCTGTTAATTTGGAGTCTAACCCACTTCAGTACTCTTGCCTGGAAAATTCCATGGACAGAGGAGCCTGGTAGGCTACAGTCCCTGGGGTCACAAACAGTGGGACAGGACTGAGCAACTTGACTTTCACTTTCACTTTCAATGAAAATTCAGTAAAGGAAGTAGTCATTGTAACGATAATATAAATTGGATTGATGTTTTGGAAAAAAAAAAGTTGGATGGTTATATAACAATAACTATTAGAACATATTTCTGGACTTTTGCTTCCAGCCCTGAGAAGGGAACAGAATTCTAATTTGTCTTCTTACCATAAAAAAACTAGAACACTGGAAATATATGTGAAACAACTATTTCAGATAATAAGCATGCAGTGCTGGACTAAGATCTCTGGAAAAGTGTATCAATGAGATAAGCTCTGTGATCATCCTAGCTTTCTGCCTAGAGGCAGTTTTCAAATTCCATTGCAGGGGAGAAATAATCAAAGTCCAGTGGTCCCTCTGAATTGAGAAGACAGAGACTGGATTTTAGGAAGGATAAGGCAGCTAGAAATGGTGGCATCAAGCATCATATTGAATAGAGATATGGAGAGAAAGTTATAAGAATAGGAATAAAAGTTCCTTTTGAGTCTCTGTCTTATATAGATCTGCACCTTCATTGGGAGAAATGAAAGGGACAGGCAAAAGAACAAAATCTAGGGAAAGAACCATTTCTGGGGATCTGGAAGCCAGAAAGTTGCTAGAGATTATGTAAAAGAATCATTCAGGTTCCAGTCAGCAGAGTGAAAATATGGCACATTTAAGTAGATTTATAAAGAATATAAACCAACTTTAGAGAAATGTTACCGTAGAACTGTCTTCAGAGGGTTTCAGAACAAGCTCAGAGAGAATCAAACTAATCTCAAGCATGTTAATATCCAGCCAGAAAAATGACCTTATCCTTTAAAGAAATACAGTAAAATCTAATACCCTTCAACATAACATTTACAATGCACAGCAAATAATTAAAAACTGCTTCACATGCAAAAAAGCAGGAAAATATTGCCCAAATTTGGAGTAAACTCAGTCATTAGAAACAAACCTAGAGAAGAATGAGAGGACTATGAGATATTGAAAGATTTATGATAAACATACTCAGTATGCCCGAGAATTAAAGCAAACAAGGACATAATGAGAGAAATGTGAAGCATAAGAAAGAAACAAATGGATATTATATCAATGAAAAAAATGAAATATCCAAAATGAAAAATTTGCTGGAGGCTGTTAAATGCAGAATACACCTTGCAGAAGTAATGACTTCTGAACTTGAAACTATAGCAAGAAAAACCAAAACAAACCAAAATCAGAAAATAGACTGAAAAAGAAATGTATAAAGGATTAGTGATACCAGAGATTAATACTAGTGGATCTAACATGTGTACTGGGAGTCCTACAAAGGGGAAGAGATAGAGAATAAATATTTGAAGGATTAATGGTTGAAAATTTTCCAAATTTGATTAAAATAGTAAATATATAGATCCAAGAAGCTCAATGAACCCCAAGCAGAATTAGGAACAAAAAAATTACATCAAGCGTGATTATAATCAAAGTGCTTTTAAAATATAGTGGAAAGTAATTAAAATTAGCCCATTGAAAGGCACATATATACAGCAGAACCCTGATAAGAATTATTTCAGACTTGTTGGCAGAAACTACTACTATACATAGAGCAATGGTATAACATATTTAAATGAGAGGTCAACCTAGGATTTTATTCCCATCAAAAATATTGCAAAAGTAAAGGCAAAATGAAGACTTTTTCAGACAAGGAAAGGCAAGAACAACTTCAACACCATCACTTCTGTACTACAAAAAATGTTAAAGAATTTCTTTAACAGCTTTCTTTATAGTCCAACTCTCACATCCATACATGACTACTGGAAAAACCACAGCCTTGACTAGATGGATTTATGTGGACAAGATAATGTCTCTGCTTTTTAATATGCTGTCTAGGTTGGTCATCGGAGAAGGCAATGGCACCCCACTCCAGTACTCTTGCCTGGAAAATCCCATGGACAGAGGAGCCTGGTGGGCTGCAGTCCATGGGGTCGCTAAGAGTCAGACATGACTGAGCAACTTCACTTTAACTTTACACTTTCATGCATTGGAGAAGGAAACGGCAGCCCACTCCAGTGTTCTTGCCTGGAGAATCCCAGGGACGGGGGAGACTGGTGGGCTGCCGTCTATGGGGTCGCACAGAGTCGGACACAACTGAAGCGACTTAGCAGCAGCAGCAGCAGCAGCAGGTTGGTCATAACTTTCCTTCCAAGGGGTAAGTGTCTTTTAATTTCATGGCTGCAATCACCATCTGCAGTGATTTTAGAGCCCCCCAAAATAAAGTCAGTTCAGTTCAGTTCAGTCACTCAGTCGTGTCCGACTCTTCGCGACCCCATGAATCACAGCACGCCAGGCCTCCCTGTCCATCACCAACTCCCGGAGTCCACTCAGACTCACATCCATTGAGTCAGTGATGCCATCCAGCCACCTCGTCCTCTGTCGTCCCCTTCTCCTCCTGCCCCCAATCCCTCCCATTTACCATGAAGTGATGGGACCAGATGCCATGATCTTCGTTTTCTGAATGTTGAGCTTTAAGCCAACTTTTTCACTGTCCTCTTTCATTTTCATCAAGAGGCTCTTTAGTTCTTCTTCACTTTCTGCCATAAGGGTGGTGTCATCTGCATATCTGAGGTTATTGATATTTCTCCCAGCAATCTTGATTCCAGCTTGTGCTTCCTCCAGCCCAGCGTTTCTCATGGTGTACTCTGCTGCTGCTGCTGCTGCTGCTAAGTCACTTCAGTCGTGTCCAACTCTGTGCAACCCCATAGATGCCAGCCCACCAGGCTCCACCGTCTCTGGGATTCTGCAGGCAAGAACACTGGAATGTGTTGCCATTTCCTTCTCCAATGCATGAAAGTGAAAAGTGAAAGTGAAGTCACTCAGTTGTGTCTGACTCTTTGTGACCCCATGGACTGCAGCCTACCAGGCTCCTCCATCCATGGGATTTTCCAGGCAAGAGTACTGGAGTGGGGTGCCATTGCCTTCTCCATATGTACTCTGCATATAAGTTAAATAAGCAGGGTGACAATATACAGCCTTGACGTACTCCTTTTCCTGTTTGGAACCACTCTGTTGTTTCATGTCCAGTTCTAACTGTTCCTTCCTGACCTGCATATAGGTTTCTCAAAAGGCAGGTCAGGTGGTCTGGTATTCCCATCTCCTTCAGAATTTTCCACAGTTTATTGTGATCCACACACTCAAAGGTTTTGGCATAGTCAATAAAGCAGAAATAGATGTTTTTCTGAAACTCTCTTCCTCTTTCGATGATCCAGTGGATGCTGGCAATTTGATCTCTGGTTCCTCTGCCTTTTCTAAAACCAGTTTGAACATCTGGAAGTTCACGGTTCACATATTACTATTTAAGATATCTAATATAAGTGGAATCATGCAGTATTTGTTCTTTTATGACTGGCTAATTTTTTAAGATTTTTAATTTAGTTCTTTTACACATACATGTGTCTATTCTTTTCACATTCTTTTCCCATTTAGGGAAAAGGTTATTACAGAATACTGAGCAGAGTTCCCTGTGCTATAGAGTATATCCTTGTTGGTTATCTACTTTATTTAGTTTTTAATTTTTATTGGAGTATAGTTGCTTTATAATGTATTATTCTCTACTCTACAGAAAAGGGAATCAACTATATGTATATACATATCACCTCTTTTTTGGGTTTCCTTCCAATTTAAGTCAACAGAGAGCAATGAATAGAGTCCCCTGGGCTATACAGTAAGTTCTCATTAGTTATCTGTTTTAAACATAGTATTAGTATTAATATCAATAGTGTATATATATATGTCAATCCCTATCTCACAATTCATCCCATTTCCCCCTTGCCTCCTTGATATTCACACATTTGTTCTTTATGTCTGTGTCTCTATTTCTGTTTTGTAAATAAGCTCTTCTATACTAGTTTTTTAGATTCCACCTATATGCATTAATATATGATTTTTTTTCCTCTTTCTGACCTAATTCATTCTATATCTCAGTATCTAGGTCCATCCACATCTCTACAAGTGACCCAGTTTGTTCCTTTTTTATGGCTGAGTAATATTCAATTGTTTATATGTACCATATCTTTGTTCATTCTTCTCTTGATGAACATGTAGTTTGTTTCCATGTCCTGGCTATTGTAAATACCACTGCAGTGAATATTTGGGTGCATGTATCTTTTTGAATTATTCTCTGGATACATGCCCCATAGTTGGATTGCTAGATCATGTGGTAGTTCTATTTTTAATTTTTTAAATAACTTCCATACTGTTCTCCATAGTGTCTGTATCAACTTTTATTTCCACCAACAGTGGGTTCACTTTTCTTCACACCTTCTCCAGCTTTTATTGTTTGTAGATTTGATGGTAATGGCCATTCTGACAAGTGTGAGGTGATATCTCATTGTAGTTTTGATTTACATTTCTCTAATAATTTGTGATCTTTTGAGAATTTTTCTTGTGTTTGTTGGCTATCTGTATGCTGTGACTGGCTTATTTAACTTAATATCCTCAAGATTCATCCACGGTGGTGGTAGTTTAGTTGTTAAGTCATGTCCGAGTCTCGCGACCACATGGTCTGTAGCCCGCTAGGCTCCTCTGTCCATGGGATTCTCCAGGCAAGAATACTGGAATGGGCTGCCATTTCCTTCATCCATTCTGTCATGTATGTGGCAGGATGATAGAAAAACATGTCCACTTTGCTGAATATGGCAGGAAATTATAGGAGTTCCTATGTATTTGGATTTTAATGCCTTATCTGATATAAGTAGTTTTCAAATAATTTCTCCAATTTCATAGGATGATTTTTTTTTTAAATTTCTGTTGGTTGTTAACTTTGGTGCAGTCCCATTTGTCTGTTTTGCTTTTCTTGCTCATGTCACATCTAAGAAATCAGTTCTGAGACCAATACCATAAAGCTTTAGCCCTATGTTTTCATTTTAGGAATTTTACAGTTGCAGTTTTGTATTTAAGTCTTTTTGATTTTTTTAGTTGATTTTTGTGTATAATATAAAATAAGAGTTTTATTCTTCTGCATGTGGACAAACAGTTTTCCCCATAATATTTGTTGAAGAGTCTATCCTTTCCATATTGTGTATGCTTGACACCCTTATAGAAGATCACTTGACTATATATTCATGGATTAATTTCTGGGCTCTCTTTTCTATTCTGTTTGATTACATATGGATCTTTATGCCAGTGGGGCTTCCCTAGTGGCTCAGTGGTTAAAAAAAAAAATCCACCTGCCAATGGAGGAGATGCTGATTCAATCCCTGGATTGGTAAGAAAATGGCGACCCACTCCAATATTCTTGCCTAGGAAATCCCCATGGACAGAGAAGTCTGGTGAGCTACAATCCATAGGGTCAAAAAGAATTAGATGCAACTGAGCACACATGCTTAATGCCAGTACCATACTGTTGTAATCACTGTATCTTTCTGATTTATTTTGAAATCAGAAAGTGTGATGCCTCCAGCTTTGTTCTTTTTCAAAAGCATTTGACATTTGGGGTCCTATGCAGTTCCATGTTAAATTTAGCACTGTTTGTTCTACTTCTATAAAAAAAGAAAATCAATGGGATTTTGATAGGGATCACTGAATTTGTAGATCACTTTGGCTAGTATGGACATTTCAATAGTATGAAGTCTCCTATTTCATGAACATAGACTATCTTTCCGTTTGTTTCTATCTTCTTTCATCAACATTTTGCATTTTGTAGCTTTCAGTGTGCAAATAGTTTATCTCCTTAGTTGCTTTATTTATAAATATTTTCTGTTTTGTAAATTTGTTTTCCTAATTTCCTTTTCAGGTAGTTTATTATTAATATAGAAACAGAATTGACTTTCATATGTTCCTTTTTATCCTGCAACTTTAATGAATTCATTTCTTAGTTCCAAGAGATTTTTGTAAAGTCCTCGGAGTTTTCTGTGTGTAAGATCATGTGATCTGCAAACAGTAACAGTTTTATTTCTTCTTTCCCAGTATGGATACCTGTGTTTCTTTTTCTTATTTTATTTTTAGGCCTATTAGGCCTGGCTAGGATTTCCAGTACTATGTTGAATAGAAGCAGCAAGAGTGACCATTCTCACCTTGTTCTTGATCTGAAAGGAAAAGCTTTCCGTTTTTAGTCATTGACTATGATAGTTGTGGACATTTACAAATGGTATTCTTTATGTTGAGTATCTGTCTTCTATTCCTAGTTTGTTGAGAGTTTTTACCATGGAAAGGTGGTTGAATTTTGTCAAATGTTGCCTTTATTGAGATGGTCATGTGGTTTCTTTATCCTTCATTCTGATGTATTACATTGATTTTCATATGTTGAGCCATATTTGCATTCCAGATAAATACCTCTTGGCTATACAGTATATTTTAATGAGTTGTTGAAATTGGATTATCACCATTTTGTTGAGAATTTTTGTGTGTATATTCATCAAGATATTGGCCTGTAATTTTCCATTCTGGTGTTGTCTGTCTGAGCTTTGCTGACCTCATTGAAAAAGCTAAGTGTTTCGTCCTGTTTTGTTTTTTGGACACATTTAAGAAAAATTGGCATTAGTTCTCCCTTAAATATTTGGCAGAATTCACAAGTGAATCTATCAGGTCCTGGGATGTTTGTGTGTTGGGAGTATTTTATAATTGGATAATTTTTTTAGTTTTTTTTTTTTTTTTTTTACCATATATAGGACTGTTCAGGCTTTTTATTTCTTCAGGATTCAGTCCTGGTAAGCTGTATGTGTCTAGGAATTTATCAACTTCTTTTAGATCATCCACAAGTGACAGTGGATATTATATAATAATAAAAGGGTCAATTTCATGGGGTCATATAACAATTATCAATATATATACACCCAACTAAATATATAAAACATGGATAGAACTGAAGGGAGAAAATAGGTATACCTTGTTTTATTGTACTTCCTGTGACTACACTTAATAGATACTTCATTTTTAAAAATTTATGGTTTATGGCCTCAGGCAAGCGTGTCAAACAAGTTTGCCATTTTCCCAAAATTTATTCACTTTGTGCCTTTTAGTCACATTTTGGTAATTCTTGCAGTGTTTCATACTTTTTTATTAATTATTGTTATATAGATGACCCTTGAACAACATGGATTTGAACAGCTCAGGTCCACTCACATGGATTTTATTTTTTTCAGTAGTAAATACTATAGTACCAAACAATTTGCAATTGGTTGAATCCAAAGACACAAAACTAGGGACAAAATGGAGCCACATATATGGACGTTTGCTAGTGATACTGTGTCTATTTTGTTTGTCAGAGTGTTTCCTATTTTGGTATCTGATAGATTTAATGTAAGAAAATGCTTGCAATATATTGTGTGAATTTAGATCATCTTATAAATATATCTATGTCTAATACCCAAAAAGTCATTGTAAAAGATGATTTTAAGCTTTCGTGTTCAAAATTCTTTAATTTCTAGTTGTATAAGACCCAATATAAGTGTAAAATAAAATAATTGACCATGGAATGATAAATCAATATTAGAGGATTTTGAAGTAATCACTATTATTGCAATAATAACCCTAGAGTTATAATTAGGGTTAATACTAATTAATTACATAATATTAAAATATTTTTACCTCCAATATAAAATTCTACAATATTTTGCCAGTCTAGTTGAACTGTATATATCTCCATGCTTGTGGATAAAAAGTAGACTTCTCACTAAATAATTTACCATCTGAAATTCAATTTCTGAATTCTGTGCAAGAAAATCCTGAAAGAGAATAATACAGCAAGAGTGTACAATAGAACTGTCATATGTGTAGTATAAAATCATAGAAGTCATCACTCTGATGCTTTCTAGTGAAAGACATATTGAAGTCACATGCAAGCATGCCATGACTTCCTCAATACAAGCTGATTAAAACAAACACTGTCAATATATCAGTTAACACATAATTAACATATTTTCTGTCTTCTACTTTTTATTCCTGAAAAAAAACAATATTTATGCATTTGGTATTTTGTATCATTAGACATCTTTATGCTTCCCTTGTGACTCAGTGGCAAAGAACCTGCCTGCCAAAGCAGGAGATGTGGGTTTGATGCCTGGGTGCAGAAGATCCCCTGGAGAAGGAAATGGCAACTCACTCCACTATTCTTGCCTGAGAAATCCCTTGGACAGAGGAGCCTGGTGGGCTACAGTCCATGGGGTTGCAAAGAGCAGGACACGACTGAGCAACTAAACAAGAACAGCAGACATTTATGAAAAGCATGAACCACTCATTACCCTGGAACCCTTGAAATGTCTTTCACCATTCTCTATATTGAATGAAATATGTAAAACATAGATACATTATATATATGTGTGTGTGTGTGTGTGTGTATGTGTGTGTGTTCCTTATGAAGGAACCAAGTCTTCCTTGGTAAATGATTGAACTCATTTCCTTGCAGTTTTCTTCCTTTTCATGTTTCAGTGGTCTGAAAGAGTACCCATAAACATACGGCACTTTACAAAAGGAGAAAAATGATAGGCCAAAAACTGAAGAAAATACTATGGTAAAGTGTGCCCAGAAAAATAGTACCTGAAATTTAAAGTTAGAAATTAATGTCTACCATGATGTGACAAGATTAAAAGATGGACAGCATGTATCTGGGGGAGATTCATGTGAGTAAACCTTGCACAGTAAGCAGAGTGAAGAATTTTGACTGACAAAATATTCAGCAGAATATTTTACAGAAGACAACCTCAATAGAGGAGGCTGTTAATAATTGGGTATAGACTTACATGACCCATCCTTTACATATATTTCAATTCTTTCCCTATCCACCCTGAAGCTTGGGTGGGCCATATGCTGTCCATTGCAGCAGGGATGGGAGCTAAGTATCATAGCAACCACATAGTTTTGTCCTCCTGAAGGCTGATCTAGTGCACATGGAATCCCCAAACAAGAAAGAGCAGCACTAAATAAATCCTTGATAGAACAGATTCTTACCATTCTTGGGCATAAGGAGGACAGTTTGGCCACCTGAGGCTGGTTGAATTGAACCTCTTCTTTCAGATGGTGGTGGCAGGCCTTTTGTCTTAGTGTTTTACATGCAGATATATATTCCCTGATTGTAGCGCATCCACCTCTACAATTCATGACTCCAGCTCTCTCTCAGCCTCAGTATCATTTTCCCCTCTCTATGTACCTGCAGGTCTGGGGATAGTAATATTTTCTGATTGCAACCTGTCCTTTGGTGTTTCACTGTTGGTTCCATTAACTCTTGATGAAGTTTTGTAAATCATCTTTTTATTTAACTCTGTTTGGGTAGTCTTTTGAGTATGCTTATATTTCTCAATCAGGAGCTGATCAGTAATGCTTGAGGTTATGAATGCACTTGTTTAGGCAGAGGATGTACCATAAAATGGTACAGGAAATGAGCTAAGAAAAAATCCAGAAAACAGGAAAAAGATAACATTCACACCTGGATGGAGAAAAGTCAAATTGGTAGAAAGAAAAACCAAGATACAACAAAATATAACAATCATGACATTGACATTGATGCAGTCAAGATACAGAATGATTTCATCACCACAAAGATATCTCATTTTGCCCTTTTATAAATACAAATACTTCCATCCCATCCCCACACCTTCCTTAACTCGTTGTTGTTTAGTCTATCAGTCATGTCCAACTCTTTTGCAACCCCTATGACTGTTGCCCACCAAGCTCCTCTCTCCATGGGATCTCTCCATGCAAGAACGCTGGACTGTGTTGCCATATTTTCCTCCAGGGAATTGTCCCAATTCAGGGATCAAACCCAAATACTTTGTATTGGCAGACTGGTTCTTTATGGCTGAGCCACAAAGGAAGCCCTTCATCATGGTAACTGTTTTTTCTCTATTTTTAGAAATTTGTCATTTCAAATTAATATAAATGGAGTAAGATAGTATATATAGAAAGTGAAAATGAAGTCACTCAGTCATGCCCGACTCTTTGCTACCCCATGGATAGTAGCCTACACCAAGCTCCTCCATCCATGGGATTTTCAAGACAAGAGTACTGAAGTGGGTTGCCATTTCCTTCTCCAGGGAATCTTCCCAACCCAGGGATTGAACCCAGGTCTCTCTCACATTGTAGACAGATGCTTTACCATCTAAGCCACCAGGGAAGTCCAAAGATAGTATATATAACCTTTATATAAATATAAGCCTTTCAAATTGGCTCTTATTACTCATATAATTCTTTCAAGATTTATCTAAGTTGTTGTATACATAAATAGCTTGTTCCTTTTTATTGCTGAGTGATACTCCATGGTATAAATGTACTGTAGTTTTTTGTTTTTTGTTTTTTTTTAAGCAAAATTCACAATAGTAGAAGAGTTTATCAGTTTTCACAATCAATAGCCAGACAAAAATAAAATATCATTACAATTGTAAGCCATGATGGAAACATGATTAACCTCAGTTCAGTTTAGTTGCTCAGTTGTGTCTGACTCTTTGAGACCCCATGGACTGCAGCATGCCAGGCTTTCCTGTCCGTCACCAACTCCTGGAGCTTACTCAAACTCATGTCCATCGAGTCATTGATACCATCCAACCATCTCATCTTCTGTCGTCCCCCTCTCCTCCTGCCCCCAATCCCTCCCAGCATCAGAGTCTTTTCCAATGAGTCAATCCTTTGCATCAGGTGGCCAAAGAATTGGAGTTTCAGCTTCAGCATCAGTCCTTCCAATGAATATTCAGGACTTATTTCCTTTAGGATGAACTGGTTGGATCTCCTTGCCGTCCAAGGGACTCTCAAGAGTCTTCTCCAACACACAGTTCAATGGCATCAGTTCTTCGGCACTCAGCTTTCTTTATAGTCCAAGTCTCACATCCATACATGGCTATAGGAAAAATGATAGCTTTGACTAGATAGCCCTTTGTGGGCAAAGCAATGTCTCTGCTTTTTAATATGCTGTCTAGGTTGGTCATAACTTTCCTTCCAAAGAGCAAGCATCTTTTACTTTGATGGCTGCAGTCACCATCTGCAGTGATTTTGGAGCCCCTCAAAATTAAGTCTCTCAGCCTTTCTATCGTTTCCCCATCTATGATTAACCTAACAGTATAAAATAATTACATACAATTCAGGGGGTTAAGTAGAGTGATGTAAGTGAAAGTGCATGCATGCACATGTTTTCATCTGGCCAGCCAGTCTATGTCTTTGGTTGGTGCATTTAATCTATTTACATTTAAGATAATCAATATGTATGATCCTGTTAACACTTTCCTAATTGTTTTGGGGTTTATTTTGTGTAGGTCTTTTCCTTCTCTTGTGTTTACTGCTTAGAGAAATTCCTTTGGCATTTCTTGTAAAACTGATTTGGTGGTGCTGAATTCTCTTAACTTTTGCACGCCTGTAAAGCTTTTGACTTCTCCATCAAATGTGAATGAGAGTCTTGCTGGGTAGAATATTCTTTGTAGGGTCTTCTCATTCATCACTTTAAATATATCATGCTATTCCCTTCAGACTTGTAGAGTTTCTGTTGAGAAATCAATTTATAATCTTATGGGAATTCCCCTGTTATGTTGTCATTTTTCCCTTGTTGCTTTTAACATTTTTGTCTTTATTTTTCATTTTTGTCAGTTTGATTGCTACGTGTCTTGGTGTATTCGTCCTTGCATTTATCCTGCCTGGGACTCTGTGTGCTTCCTGGACTTGGTCGACTATTTCCTTTCCCATTTTAGGGAGATTTCCAGCTTGAAGTTAATCTCTTCAAGTATTTTTCTCAGGTCCTTTCTCTCTCTCTTCTCCTTCTGGGGCCCCTATAATGCGAATGTTGGTGCATTTAATGTCATCCCAGAGGTCTTGTATATTATCTTCATTTTTTGTTTGTTTTCATTCTTTTTCTATATCCTGTTCTGTGGCAGTATTTCCAGCATTCTGTCATTTATCCATAAATGACCTCCAGGTCATTTATCCATTCTTCTGCCTCAGTTATTCTGCTATTGATTCCTTCTAGTGTATTATTCCTCTCTATTTGCTCTTTAGTTCTTTGGCAAACATTTCTTATACCTTCTCCATTGTCTTCCAGAGACCCTGGATCATCTTCATTATCATTATTCTGAATTCTTTTTCTGGAAGCTTGCCTATTTCCACTTCATTTAGTTTTTCTGGGGTTTTATCTTTTCCCTTCATCTGGGACATTGTGAATTTTCACCCTGATTAACTTTCTATATGGTGGCTTTTGTTCTAGACACAGTGGGGTTGTGATTCTTCTTGCTGCTTCTGTCTGCCCTCTGATGGAGGAGACTAGGAGGCTTATGCAAGTTTCCTGATGGTAGGAACTGGCAGTGGGAAAAACTGGGTCTTGCTCTGGTGGGCATGGCTGTGCTCAATAAGGCTAATCCAATTGTCTGCTAAGGGGTGGGGCTGTGCTCTCTATCTGTTAATTGTTTAGCCTGAGGTGACCTGACCCTGGGGTCTGTGGGCACTATGGTAGCATTAGTGATGATCTTCAAGAGAATTTACTCCAAGGGGCCCTTTCCAGGACTTCTGCTGACAATGCCCCTGTGCCCATGGCAAGCCACTGATGACACACACCTCCACAGGAGACCCTCCAATGCTAGCCAGTAGGTTTGGTTCAGTTTCCTATGGGGTCACTGATCATTTTTCCTGGGTCTCGGTGCAGCAAGATTTTGTTTGTGTCCTCCAAGTGTGGAGTCTGTTTCCCCCACTCCTGTGGAAGTCCTATAATCAAATTTCAGTGGCCTTCAAAATCAGATTCCCTGTGGATCCCTTGTCCCTTTGCTGGATCACCAGGCTGGGAAGCCTGATGTGGGGCTCAGAACCTTCACAACAGTGGGAGAACTTCTTTGCTATTATTGTTCTCCAGTTTCTGGGTTGCCCACCTGGCAGGTATGGATTTGATTTTATCATGACTGCACCCCTCATACCATCTCACTGCAGCAGCTTTTCTTTGGACATGGATATATTTTTTTTTTCATGGGCTCCAGTGTCCTCCTGTTGATGGTCATTCAACAGCTAGTTGAAATTTTGGTGCTCTCACAGGAGACAAGTGCACATCCTTCTACACCACCATCTTGAACCAGAAGCCTGTTTTTTTGTTGTTGTTGTTGTTGTTTTTGTTTTTTTTTTTAACTATTCACCTTTGAAGAATATCTGGGTTGATTTTAGTTTGGGGCTGTTACAAATAAACATTTTATAAATATAGGTTTTTGTGTAAACATAAGTGTTTATTTTTCTGGGATTAATGCCTAGGAGAGTATTTTATGGGACTAGGTCATTTGGTTGCAGCATTCTTAATTCTTTAAAAAGCTACCAAACTATTTTCATAGTGGCTGTGTCATTTTACATTCCAACCAGCACCATATGAATGATTAAGCCTCTAGAAATTTCCTGTAGAGAAATGTGTTTTGTGTTATTATTGTTTTGCATTTTATCCATTCCGATAACAATGTAATGATATCTCATTATGGTTTTAATTTGAATTTCCTTAGTGGTGAATGATGTTGAATATCTTCTCAGGTACTTATTTCCAATCTACATACTAGCTTCACTGAAGTGTCTATCAGTGCTTTTACTCTAATTATTTGGCTGGTTTGTTTCTTTTTAGTGTTGAGTTTAGAGTATTCTTTATATATTCTACTTATTAGCCTTAATTGGATAAATAGTTTGCAAATATTTTCTCTTGGTCCATAGCTTGTTTTTTGTTTTTTTTTTTTTAATCCTCTTAAAAGGGTCTTTCACCTAGCAAAGACTTTAAATGTTAATGAAATCTAATTTATCAATTTTTCCTTTTATGGACTGTGTTTTTGTTGTCAAGTCTAGGAACTCTTTGGCCAGCCCTACATATTAAAGATTTTCTCCCATTTTCCACAAGTTTTATAATTTTGTATTTTACATTTGTCTGTAATATACTTTCAATTAATTTTTACAAAAGTTATGACATTTAGGTCAAGGTTCATTTTGTTTTGCCTAGGAAGTCCAGTTGTCCCATCACCATTTGTTAAAATACCGTCCTTCTTATACAGAATTGCTTTGGTAATTTTGTCCAAACATCAGTTGGCCAAATAAGTGTGGGTCTGTTTTTGAGATTTATATTCTGTCCCACTGATCTGTGTATTTATCCCTACATCAATACCACATAGCATTGATTATTGTAGATATGTCTTAAACTGGGTAAATAGATTCCTCCCAAACTCCTCTTTGTATTTTACGTATTCTATTTCCTTTGTTTTTCCATGTAAATGTTGGAGTAACTTTTTTATTTAGCTACAAAAAATCTTGCTTCGATGTTGATAGGAATAATGTTAAATGTGTACATTGGTTTGGGGAGATTTGGCATTTTAGCCATGTTTAAAAACCTACACTGTGTATAACACTGGAATATCCTGTGAGGCTGCATAATCATTTATAATGTAACTTTATTTTTATCATAAAGTAAACTCAAATCAAGTCAATGACACGGTCAAATAAAAAGACAGAAAGCAAGGTTAAGATTTCACTAGCAACATCCCATAATATTTCAAGAGTTCAGGGTAAGTTCTAAACACTTGACACAGAAAATTAAGAGTTCTCTGTAGTTCAGCTCACTCCTCTTGGGTTTCACTGCTTTCTCTTCTTTCCATGCACATTCTAGATGATTCTTTGTTCGGGTGCACGTGTATTTTTCATTCCCTAAAAAATTCTGCTTCTAGGCTCTGCTTGGCTGGCTCTTCCTGCAATCAGTCCTCAATTCAAATAGCACTTCTTTAGTGAGGTTCTCCCTGATAAGTCAATCTAAGTAGTCCTACCAGTCACCATACACGAATCTGTTTTATTTCTGTTACAGAAGTTGTCACAATGTCTGAAGAGTGGTAGTATGGTAGTATGTCTGCCATTCCTCCAAATTACTCATGGCTCTTTGAAAGCAGGAACTGTGTTGGTCTTGTTCGCTACTGTATCCTCTCTGCCTCATGCAGGGCCCGACACACAGTAGGTATATTGTTCTTCATTGAATGATGGAAAGAGTATTGTTTGTTTATGCAGAGAAGCCAGAAGGCAAATTGAAGAAATTTTCACTAAAGCAAAAGCTGGAAAGCAAGAAAGATGCTTTGAGCTCCAGCAATCAAAGCAGTAACAGGAGGAAAAGTGGCTCAGCTGGTAAAGAATCCGCCTACAATGCAGGAGACCTGGGTTGGATCCCTTGGTTGGGAAGATTCCCTGGAGAAGGGGAAGGCTACCAACTCCAGTATTCTGGCCTGGAGAATTCCATGGACTGTATAGTCCATGAGGTCGCAAAGAGGAAGACATGACTGAGCCACTTTCACTTTCACAGGAGGAAAAGAGAACTTGTAATGAGAACTTTATGTTTGATTATGGAGGGCTTTGACTTTTAAAAGGTGATTTTAATTTTGCCTGGAGGTGACTGGCATGTTTTTAACAAAGTTGATGTAATAATACACTCTTTTGAGAAAATTAAGAGGGGATTATATCAAATAAGGATTGGAGAGCTCAAGTAGAGCAGCATACCGGTTGGGATTAAAAACTGAGAATACTACCATAAGATGAGAAGACCCTCAAGGTGGTTGAGTCAGTCATCACAGAAAGAAGACTCAGTTTAGGGAAAACTTGGTTTTCTTCAGTTGGGCCTGCTTGATGGTCTCATCATTTAAAACCATAGAACTGACAGATTCAGGAGATAATGTGCAAACTCTTCAGTGTCATCCTTCTTTCATTTTTGTTTGCAAACCTGTTCCTTCTGTGTTGAGATATTTTTACAGGTAAAATCATTCTATTTGACTGTTAATGAGCCTGGTTCCTTCCTGCTTACTTCTTTACAAAGTTATTTTTATTGTTTTTAGTAAAACTGTTTTCCCTCTTTAGAACAGGGAAGATTATTTGTTAAATTAATCTAGAAAAGGCAATTTATTTGAAATAGAAACAAACCATGTGAATTATATTTATTTTTAAGCACTCCACTGTGTCACATTGAGAATGTTTTGTACATTTAGTCCTTACTCTGTTTTAGTGCATCATTTCATTTCAAATAGGGAATAATGCTCACTGGGACCCTTGATCTTCTTTCCTGGGAGGTTTTGTGGTTCATTGTTCGTTTTGCTCAATTCACGTTCCCACAGTAGTCTATGGCGGTCTAACAAAGTGGGGTCAGCCTAGGATAGCAACAAAGGAAATTTCTTGTGAAGAACTGATCCTAGCTCATCTGTGTTATTCACGCCCCAAACAAAAATTCCAAAACCATCTACTGCCATCAGGATTTCTAGGCCAGAGTCTTTTTGCTCAGAATAATTGCCTTGATTTTCAAGGACTGTTCTGTGTTCTTTTCAGTCAATTCTTAAACCTGGCAGAATACTGGGCTTTGATTCTGACTACCAAGAAGCAGTTGCTGTAGAAAAACCAAATAGTCCTGACATTTCTGCTTACCAGGTTTCACTTACAGTTCATTTCAGTGTGTGACAATTAGAAGAAACAAGGAGGGGCTTTGTTTTGTTTTGTTTTTTTCAGACTCATTTCAAGGAACACTACACACAGCCTTGCCTGCACAATTGTTTGGTTAAAGAAAATGTTTCTGCTCATATTATAGCTGGATTGTAATGGAAAATTGCTCTGGGTGCCAAACCCACCAAGAATGTTAATATTACTGAAGATGACCTCTAGACTTGACTACTGTGCATTTTTTTGTTACTTCCAATATTTCAGCCACAAGTTATATGGTATAACAGACTTCTGGAAGTAGAGCTGAAGAAGTCAAGATCAATTTATCCTCATTCTATGTTGATAGGCAGCAAGATGCTTTCTGAAATGTAAGGTAAATAGTTTCACATGGGAATGAGATAAGGAAATCCTTTTAGAATTTAGCTCACTGGCCTCATATTCACACCTTTGCACTGAGGTTTACTCTATGGAGTGTTTGTGATGGTTATTAACATTGACTTGGAAGGTTAAAAAGACCAAAAGAGACACTGTAGCTTCTAGGGCTGTTTTGACATCTCTTCTAGAGTTTCTTAGAAGGTGGTATTAGAGATATTATTACTTGTACATATTATTGTTAAATTACAGTATACCTCACATTTGATTTCACATTAAAGAAAATTGAAAAATTCTAACAGACAAGGAAATTATTATGTAAAGACTTGCATGGTATAAACTAATCCAAGAAATGAATGATTCATCTTCAGTATGCATGAAAGACACTGTATTATTAGTCTAATACATAAATAACAGAAATGAATTATATCTATATGTGGCTTTATCAAGATAGATCAGCCTCTGGGATCATATTTATGAATTCATAGACATAATGTAATTATAAAATATTCATTATGGTTTCATTGTACAAAAGTGTAGAAATTACCTCAGTAGTCAAAGTTTAAGGGAAAAGCCCCAGTTCAGTAAAAGGATTTGGGCTTCTCCTTTTAGAGGGATTTACAGTACTCATCAGTGGTATAGTTCACATTAGCATCCAGTGACATTGCTTTGTCTGTATATATTTCTAGCTGTCAACAGAATGTCCTGAGGCAATTGCATCCTGATTCTATAGCTATCTTCTATTCTTTTATAATACACAAGGGTCTAATTTTCCATCAGCAAAGCATGAAATCATGTAAGAATGCCACATAACCAGCGTTTGCAAACAAGTAGCACTTTTTCTACACATAAAAATGCTTCATAAAATAACAGATAAATTAAATCTTCTTGTACAAGTAAAAAGCTTAGAAATCAAGACCTTTTACACAAAATTAGAATTTTCTGTACAGAGCTGACAGTGTCATGTAATTCAACTGAATTTGTTCACCACCTTACATGTTAATATGTGTGACCATATAATTTTTCTTTGATTTACAGTGGAACTGTTTTATATCAGGAACATTTTATGGTTACAGATAACAGGCATGTTAACTTCATTAAGATCAGTATTTAGCAATTATCAAATTAACAAAGTGATGACTGGAGGATATGACTTGTATCCAACTATATTAGCTTTAACACTCATTCAATGCTGTGCAGGAAAAGGACATAGAAACCAAGTGTTCCTCTTTATTTATTCATATTTTGGGTACAGTGGGACAGGCAGTCAAAGTAAACATGAATCCTCAAAAATGACATTATAAAATATACCAAATGATGCATTCAAGATTTTTCTTCCCTCTCTGGAACATATCTAAGTTTGACAAACTGTTTGAAATTATCAATTCAATGATGCCCTTAAAAGGGTTAGCTTTGGCATATATTTAAAATACATTCAAGACATATGTCTCTCCTGCTGCAAAAACTACAGAAAGCTCAGTTTAACATCAGTGATATGACTGAAACTGCTTAAATTATCATTCTCTATATTCATCTCATATTTCCACAACTTCAGGGTATTTTTAAACACTTTCTACATAATGTACAATTTACTTAGCATGTGGCATTCATGTGTCTAGTTGTAAAATAACTTGTTGTAATTTAAGCAAACATGTTTTAAATAAAAGGTAGCTAAGACTTCTAATCTCTGATGTACTGAGTGCAGTGAAAGCTTCCATAAAAATGGATTTCCCAGGCAGCCAAAGACCATAGAGGCTCCCATTTAGAAATATATTAATCTTTGATTTTCCCTTGTGCATTTCAAGAAATCTAACTGACCAGTGTCACCAATCATGCTATGCCGTTGACATATTCTACTGAAAACAGAGGGTAGAAAAGAAAATTACATCCTTTTTTCCTATAAAATACTTTTTGTTTACTTCCATTTTTCAAAATGGGCAGTTAATATAACAACAAAGCTCTAGTTGCTTTAAAAAAAATAAATTTAGTGATTTATAATTGACATAAAATATACAGCATATACTTAAAGGGTACAATTTGATAAGTTTTGGCATATTTCTAGTTTGGTGAAACCATTATAACCATCAAGGTGATTAACATGCTCATCACTCCCTAAAGCTTCCATGTGCCCCTTATAGTTTCTGTCCTTCACCCCTCCCTGAGCCTTCACTCTTCTCAGGATTCTAAGTAGCAAAGTGTTCCAAAGCATGCCTCTTGCTGCTGCTGCTGCTGCTGTTGCTAAGTTGCTTCAGTCATGTCCGACTCTGCGCGACCCCAGAGACAGCAGCCCACCAGGCTCCGCCGTCTCTGGGATTCTCCAGGCAAGAACACTGGAGTGGGTTGCCATTTCCTTCTCCAATGCATGAAGTGAAAAGTGAAAATGAAGTCGCTTAGTCGTGTCCGACTCTTTGCGACCCCATGGACCGCAGCCTACCAAGCTCCTCTGTCCATGGGATTTTCCAGGCAAGAGTACTGAGGTCTTAGATGCCATAAATAAAATGCTTTGCATAAACATGTCACTACATGTTAGCTCATAATTTTTCAAGCTTTATATAAATTATATACTGTATATCCTTTTTTGTTTGGCTTCTTCTACTTTGAATAACAATTTGAGACTTATTCATGATGTAGCATATATCACCAATGTATTTTTTATTGCTGTGTAGTGTTCCATTTTCTGGATGTACCACATTATTCATTCTCCTGTTGTCAGACATTTGATTTGTTTCCAGTTTGGGACAGCTAAATCAAGCTCCCATGTGCATTCATGTATATGCCTTTATTTAGACATATGCTTTCATTTTCCTTTTGAAAATTGCCTAAACATAGAATGGCTGGATCATATGGTACATACATGTTTAACTGTTTAAGAAATTGCAGAGCTAGTTTCCAAAGTGGTTGAAATATTTCACATTCTCCCCAGAAGTATATGAAAGATTCAGTTCCTCTGCATTTTCACCATTACTCAGTATGATCAGATTTTTAATTTTAGGTATTCTAAGAGATTGTATAGTAGTATCCCAGTGTGTTTTAATTTGCATTTCCTTATGATTATGTTGAACATTTTTCATCTGCTTGCTTGCTTTTGGTATATCTTCTTTGGTGAAATGTCTGTCCCGATTTTTTGCCCATTTTTTAAAATGAAGTTGTTTGTCTTCTTACTGAGTTTGAAGTTTTTTATATATCCTGAAGACAAGTATTTTTATCAGAGATCTGACTTTTAAGTATTTTTGCCCAGTATGTGGTAATAAAGACAACTTTAGCCCCCAGAAAAGTCACTGTTGTGACTCAGGAATGCTTTTGAAACTTAGTCCTTTACTGGAGAGTAAACTCAGCTTTCTACTCAAGGGACACTATAATTGAGCCAACAGATGCTTCCTGCCACCTACATATTCTGAAAAGAGACCTGAAATGGCAGATAATTATTTCTTCATCTTTAATTTTATCATTTGGTCAGTAGATGGAATTAGGTCACAAGATTACTTCTTTTATTTTCCCAAGTTCTATATGCCCCTCTGTTGAAAGCTTCCAAGTAATCGTAACTGCCTGTTTCTATGTCCACATCCCCATGAGACTTATGTTGCTCGAGGAGAATGCCATGCCTTTTTAAAACCCCAAATCTCCATGATCTAATGCTACTTGGCACTAGCATATACTCAACAAGTATGTAGTAAAATAATTAAAGGGCCCTCTTCCTATATTGCCAGTGCATATGGCAAAAACCAGCTGACACTTTCAACTTACAGTTTCTTCCCCAAGCAATAGTTATGTGGTGTCAGTTGCAGACACCACAGAGTAGCTCAGGAGAAAGTAGTTCTGAAGTCTAAAAGTGTCTCTTTACATGATCCTCACCAAATAAAGAAAATCCATGTCCAACTTTGAAATAATTACTGAACCAGAATATGAAGCGCTACAGGTTCTTCTGTATTCTGAATACCAGAATTGGACTGGTCTAGAGGAAAAGAAATAATTAGATTTTCCCCTGTGGAGAAAAGCAAACCTCTGAAGATTGTTAAAATCATGTTCCATAATGTCTAGGGACTCTGGCTACCATCTTCTCCTACAGTCAGATTTACCCCAAGCCATTGCTTTAAAAGTTTTCCTTTTCTTTCTTTCTCTCTCTCTTTTTTTTTTCCCCCTTTAGAGTTTGTCAGACTAATTGGGTACCAAAAAAATCAACAAATTCCCAGTGGCCTATTCTCTTGACTGAGGCAGGATGGGATAAATTAACTGCCATGGGCCTTCCTGAACCTGTAGTGTCCCTCCTGTGGGGTGCTATCCCCTTGGAGTTATGGGAGCTGTGAGATGAGTCCAGGGGATCCCTTTAGCCAAAGATCTTCCAGGCATGAACCACAGGTAGCATAATAAAGTCACTGTGTGTATGTATGTGTATACATATGTGTGACCCTTGACATATGTGTGACACAGTTGACCCTTGAACAATGCATGAGTTATGACTCCTAGAGCATGCAAAAATCTACCTACCTTTATGTTTTTCGCTTTAAGAATAGTCCTTATCCTGAAAATGGTTGATGGTCATATATGGACACATTAGAGAGCACATTTTTCAGTCCTTATTACATGCAAACTTGTTTCTCAAAAGTTTAGATAATGGCAAATAAATAGCAGTGTAGGGGAGGCCTTACAAATAGCTGTGAAAAGAAGAGAAGCTAAAAGCAAAGGAGAAAAGGAAAGATATAAATATCTGAATGCAGAGTTCCAAAGAATAGCAAGAAGAGATAAGAAAGCCTTCTTCAGCAATCAGTGCAAAGAAATAGAGGAAAACAACAGAATGGGAAAGACTAGAGATCTCTTCAAGAAAATCAGAGATACCAAAGGAACATTTCATGCAAAGATGTGCTCGATAAAGGACAGAAATGGTATGGACCTAACAGAAGCAGAAGATATTAAGAAGAGATGGCAAGAATACACAGAAGAACTGTACAAAAAAGATCTTCATGACCCAGATAATCACGATGGTGTGATCACTGACCTAGAGCCAGACATCCTGGAATGTGAAGTCAAGTGGGCCTTAGAAAGCATCACTACGAACAAAGCTAGTGGAGGTGATGGAATTCCAGTTGAACTATTCCAAATCCTGAAAGACGATGCTGTGAAAGTGCTGCACTCAATATGCCAGCAAATGTGGAAAACTCAGCAGTGGCCACAGGACTGGAAAAGGTCAGTTTTCATTCCAATCCCAAAGAAAGGCAATGCCAAAGAATGCTCAAACTACCACACAATTGCACTCATCTCACACGCTAGTAAAGTAATGCTTAAACTTCTCCAAGCCAGGATTCAGCAATATGTGAACCGTGAACTTCCTAATGTTCAAGATGGTTTTAGAAAAGGCAGAGGAACCAGAGATCAACTTGTCAACATCCACTGGATCATGGAAAAAGCAAGAGAGTTCCAGAAAAACATCTATTTCTGCTTTATTGACTATGCCAAAGCCTTTGACTGTGTGGATCACAATAAATGGTGGAAAATTCTGAAAGAGCTGGGAATACCAGACCATCTGATCTGCATCTTGAGAAATTTGTATGCAGGTCAGGAAGCAACAGTTAGAACTGGACATGGAACAACAGACTGGTTCCAAATAGGAAAAGGAGTACGTCAAGGCTGTATATTGTCACCCTCCTTATTTAACTTATATGTAGAGTACATCATGAGATACACTGGACTGGACGAAACACAAGCTGGAATCAAGATTGCTGGGAGAAATATCAATAACCTCAGATATGCAGATGATACCACCCTTATGGCAGAAAGTGAATAGGAACTAAAAAGCCTCTTGATGAAGGTGAAAGTGGAGAGTGAAAAAGTTGGCTTAAAGCTCAACATTCAGAAAACGAAGATCATGGCATCCGGTCCCATCACTTCATGGGAAATAGATGGGGAAACAGTGGAAACAGTGTCAGACTTTATTTTTCTGGGCTCCAAAATCACTGCAGATGGCAACTGCAGCCATGAAATTAAAAGACGCTTACTCCTTGGAAGGAAAGTTATGATCAACCTAGATAGCATATTCAAAAGCAGAGACATTCCTTTGCCAACAAAGGTTCGTCTGGTCAAGGCTATGGTTTTCCCTGTGGTCATGTATGGATGTGAGAGTTAGACTGGAAAGAAGGCTGAGTGCTGAAGAATTGATGCTTTTGAACTGTGGTGTTGGAGAAGACTCTTGAGAGTCCCTTGGACTGCAAGGAGATCCAACCAGTCCATTCTGAAGGAGATCAGCCCTGGGATTTCTTTGGAAGGAATGATGCTAAAGCTGAAACTCCAGTACTTTGGCCACCTCATGCAAAGAGCTGACTCATTGGAAAAGACTCTGATGCTGGGAGGGATTGGGGGCAGGAGGAGAAGAGGACGACAGAGGATGAGATGGCTGGATGGCATCACTGACTCGATGAACGTGAGTCTGAGTGAACTCCGGGAGTTGGTGATGGACAGGGAGGCCTGGCGTGCTGTGATTCATGGGGTCACAAAGAGTCGGACACGACTGAGTGACTGATCTGATCTGATCTGAAAGGCACCCTTGGCTGGAAAATACACACACACACACACACACACACACACACACACACACACAGCATTGTTAACTTGAGTCCTGGCTAATTTGGCATAAACACTATGAAATACAGAAAATTTAATCACCAGGAAAAGAATATAACATTTAATGGAGTAGATTAGGGAAAAGGGTTTTGGCATTTTAAAGAGCTAATAATTGACTCATCGACTGATTAAATAATTAAAAGGTACATTGGTCAAAAATGTTAATTTAGAAAATATTATAAGCTTTAGACCCAGAAATAAAACCTGGCATGTTTGCAGTTAAGCTTTCTCACCATTTATTACTGCTCTACTTTTCTACCACGTGGAGAAAAGTGTCAAGGAGAAAATATACTCAGGAATGATTGTAAAACCATGGATTTTAAAGTTGTCAAGAAGTTTAAGTTATTCTAAAAAGGGCATAACATTTTATGAGTAAGAAAAAGCTTAAACCCTTGATAATATCCAAGAAAATTTTGTTCATGAATTTTGAGACAATCCCATCAAGAAGTTAGAAGAAGAAAATTAATAAAAAACCTATAGAATAAAAGTAAAAGCCTAAAAAAGTGTGGAAACTATGCAAATATTGTGAAAAGAATCAAAAGATCAAAACTTCCCTGGCAGTCTGGCAGTTAAGACTTCACTTTCCAATGCAAGGGGTGCAGATTGATCCCTGGTTAGGGAACTAAGATCTCACATGCCTTGTGGCCAAAAACCTGAAACATAAAACAGAAGCAATATTGTAACAAATTCGGAAAGACTTTAAAAATGGTTCACATCAAAAAAAATAAATAAATAAAAAATCAAAGCCAAGTACTGGCCTCCAAATTTAGGTGTCTCAAATATGCCAAACCCAATTTCAAAAGTATATACTCAGAAGATGTTTATAGTATATAAAGGCAACATCTCAGCAGAATAAGTTGTATAAATTTTACTATCTCACTAGGAGTTTCATGGAATTCTATTAGTTAAGCCAAAGTAAATAATTTTCCAAAGCAGATTAATCATGTGAAAATAGTCCTTCATCCTAGATAACAGTAGAAATGGGATGAGAGGGGATTGAAAGCGATATAATGAAACAAGGCAAAAAGCAAAAACTTGAATTCAGATTTTTTTTTAAAGGCTTAAAATAAATGAGTCTAACTTTTGGTCTCTGTATAATAACACTGTCACGAATACCAAACTTTTTTCGTCATGTTGGAGACATACAGAACAAGAGACTTCCTACTTGTAGCCTCAGGGAGAAGGAAGTCATCAAGGCATTAGATAACTACATCCTGATGGGAAACCAGGGCTGTCAGCGGCTACACTCCACCATTTCATTTGGTGAAAGGAGAAAAAAGTGGTCAGTCCCTCTGAGCACCCCTGCCCCTTTAGATCAGCAGTGCAATACCTAATAGTGTTCAGGATGAAAGGAAGATGATAACCACAGAAAAGCCGCCTGGTGTCTGACCATCTGAGAAGACTTCCCATCCAGGAGACTGAATGGCTGTACGATCATTATAAGAAATCCTTACATTCATCTGCATATGCCTTTCTGTACCTTAAGAAATAAAAATACTACTTCTATCCTTTAAACAAGGCACTCAGCTTTGGAAAGATCAGGAACCCTGACCAATCGTTTACTTTGTTCATTCATCCACAAGCATTGCCGAAAGGACTGATACACTTCAGGCCCCTTGCAGGCTCTAAGAGCAGAAAGATGAATCAGGCATCATCTCTACCCTACAGGGACTCTAGCCTGCTGTGGTGGACCCTCAGGCCTCTGAGTTGAAGGCTTTGCCAGTCAGTCCTGCAATTTAGAATGAAAAAAAACCAACAAAATCCACACCTTTCTCTCTCTACTTTCTCGCTATGTGACCAAGAACATGGCTTCATTCCCTACATCTATGCATTCTGTTTCTTTTGACTGAGAAGAGTGGTCATTGAAAATAGTCCAACAGTTCTTATAAACCTGCTATTGGGTGACATGCAAATCTTTCCTCTTCCTGTTGTAATTTTATTTTTGCTTTCACATAGCATCTTAGTCTACATAATGGTTACTTTACAGAAGATATAATTTGAGCTGCAGAACAATGAATTCTTATAACATGAAATGTGTTGCTTGGAAGTCCTCTGACACAGTTAAACATTAGTCCATTCTCACTCCAGGTAGGGTGTCGGCAAAGGAGAACCAATTGTACTTTGAAAAATTTCAATGTAAGAAATTTCACAAATGAACCTGAGTTACTTCTCTAATTCTAACCTAGACAGGAAAGTTTTGCCTAACTTCTACGCCTTGTGTTTTAGTTAAGCCTTCTTCCTTCTAGCCAAATGGCCTTTCAACAGCAAATCATTCCCTGTAATTTATTGTTTCCTTTAAAACAATAATATTTATTGTGGCTGCATAAAATCAAATAATTTTTATGTGCCCCATGTCAAATTCGATAATAATTGGTCTCTCTCTAAAATAGTGAATAACATGAGATTACCTCAGAATTCAAGTATATTCTTTTACCAGTTGCGTATTTCAGTTTCACAGAAAAGAGGTTTAGCTTTTTCATAATGTTAAAAAAAAAGAGCATTTCAAATGCCTAGATAGTTTCTACAATTTCTAGAAGACATTTTTCAAAATTCTGTGTATAATGTCAGGATTGGGGAACGAAAATTTAATACTTTGTATTTGTGAATTTGATGCTAACAGTAATGAAAAAAGGTTCAATTTCACTCTGTTGATTAAAAAAAATATTGCAAAATGATTTTTAAACCACCTGCTAAATTTGCAGAAATTATTAAAATAACCAGGGTCCTAAAGTTCAAATTTTATTCCAAAAATAATTCATATGCCTGAAAAATACATTATTTAAAAATAATTTGGAGTGGAGATGAGTCTGGTGAGAAAATTTATATTACTACGTGAATTGCAATATTTGAAAAACAAAAGTACTATTGTGATGTAAGTACAAGTCCCAGGGAAACTGTTTGTTCCTATAGCTGTCTTTTTAAAGCTACCTTAATGATTGCTTTGCAAAGTTGATTGTCATCATCATTCCCAAGGAGTCTGACATTTTATCAATATTGCAGCATTTTCAAGGAACATAGGAAATAGCAGTAAGCTACTTCCAAGGATCTTTTAGTAGGCAGAGAATTAAACTGACAATTAACCATCAAAAACATAAGCAGTTGCTCATATCAGATTTAGTCCAGTCAAACTATTCCGGGTGTTTATAAACTGTAGATTCAGAGCAGATGTATACATATCTTCCTAGTTTACCATCTTAGAGACGTCATGCACTTTTTCTCAGAACATTCTAAAATCTCATGGCAGGGTTTTTATTATATGCAAATTAGAGCATTTGATTAGGTCCTGAGGCAGCTTCACCTGGGTGTTCAGAGGAATAGCAATGGGAAGTGAGGAAGAATATTTCATCACTGAAGTGTGTGTTCCCTTGGGGGACATCACATTTGATTTTGACATTTATTTGTCCTGTGCTTTAAAGGACAAAACTACAATTACACTTTTTTTTTTATTCTATGTAGTGGGCATGGTGTCAGAAAAAATTAAATCAGAGATAGTATGTTTGCACACAAAACAAACTCTAAAACCAAAATTATTGAATAAATCCCCAGTTAAAATCATAGTGTATTAAAAAAATACTGTTTGACTAATGCACAATATTGAGTGTGTATGAAAGACATCCATGAGAAGCCAACCTCAAGAAACAGGACTGCATCCATTGCAGTGTTGTCGTGACTCTGTAGCTAAAACAATGTGTGTTCAATACTTGATTAATAAGTTCCTATTTGCCTGAAACAAGCATGTTCCCCGATAGTTGACTTGGTTACTGCAACAATAAATAAATGTCAAAATATGTTTGGTTGAATTTAAGGTTTTTGCAATCTATTTTAAATCTGAAACCTGTAGCAATTTATTTTCTCTATCATAAAATCATTTATAAGCACATGTGTAGTTACACTCATCGTTTTCACAGTTGACTTGGTGTTAAAAGGAATTGGAAGAATTATTTCATCTGTCCATTTATCAAAATACAAATACCTTTGCAAATTATTATCCTGAGCAAAAAAACAAGGGAAGAAACAGAGGATAGACAATGATAGCTACATTTTTACTCAAGGATGGAGTTAGTCCTTATGGCCTAAATATCTTCAGCAATCGTAAACAATTCACTGTGCCTGTGTGCTCAGTCGTGTCCGACTCTTTACGACCCCATGGACTGTAGCCCACTAGGCTCCTCTGTCCATGGAATTTCCCAGGCAAGAATACTGGACTGGGTTGCCATTTCCTCCTCCAGGGGATCTTTGCAACCCAGGGGTCAACCCATATCTCCTGCATTGGCAGGCAGATTCTTTACCTTTGTGCCATCTGGGAAGCCCAATTCACTAAAAAGCTACAAATTAAAATTTTCCTGGAAATATTCTAAAATATCTCTCTTCCCAAATCCATGATTTCTCTGTGTCTCTTTAACCAAAGAAGTTGGTTGCAAAGCCTATTCTTATTTAGATAGCCAAATAAAACTAAAATTACAAACCTCTCAAATATTCTAAAATTAATAAATTTTTGTATCAATTACCATTTTATCTTATATTTTATTTTTTAATTGAAGTGAAGTTGATTTACAATGTTATGTTAGTTTCTTCTGACAGCAAAATGACTCAGTTACATATACATAAATATATATATACACACACATTATTTTTTATATTCTTTTCCATTATGGTTTATTCTAGGATATGGAATGTAGTTCTCTGTGCTGTACAGTAGGACTTTGCTGTTTATCCATTGTATATGTCATAGTTTGCATCTTCTAACCCCATACTTCCAGTCTATCCCTCCCCCAACCCCTCTCCCCCTTGGCAACTACATCTGTTCTCTCTATCTGTGAGTCTGTTTCTGTACCTTAGGTTCTTGTGTGCTTTCTTTAGATTACACATACAAATGATATAATATGGCATTAGTCTTTCTCTTTCTGACTTACTTCATTTAGTATGATAATCTCTAGTTGTATTCATGTTGCTGGCAATGGCATTATTTCATTCTTCTTTATGGCTGAATAATATTTCATTGTCTATATGTGCCACATACTCTTTATTCATTCATCTTAAGATGGACTTTTAGGTTATCTCCATGTTTCAGGTATTGTAAATAGTGCTGCTGTGAACAAAGATAGGCATGTATCTCTTTGAATTATATTATTGTCTGAATATATGCCCAGGAGTGGGAATCCTGAATCATATGGTAATTCTGTTGTTAATTTTCTGAGGGACCTCTATACTGTTTTCCATAGTGGCTGCACCAAATTACATTCCCAACATTCTCCCCAACAGTGTAAGGGTGTCCCCTTTTCTTCACACTCTCTCCAGCATTTGTTATTTGTAGATTTTAATAGTGTCCATTTTGAGTGATGTGAGGCGGTACCTCATTGGAATTTTGATTTGCATTTTCCTTCATGTGGTTTTTGGCCATCTGTATGTCTTCTTTGGAGAAATGTCTGTTTAGGTCTTCCGCCTGTTTTTTGATTTGGTTATTTTTTTTTTTTTAATTGTTGAGTTGTATGAACTATTTGTGTATTTTGGAAATTAAGCCCTTGTCATTTATGTTGTTTGCAAATGTTTTCTCACATTCCCTAGGTTGTCATTTCATTTTATTTATGGTTTCCTTTGCTGTACAAGAGTTTGTAAGCTTGATTAAGTCCCATTTTTATATTTTTATTTCTATTGCCTTCTTTTAGATTTTATATGTTTGCAATGTGTGTTTTTTCTAAACATCATAAATCTAAAATATAAATAAGAATTATGTATTTTCCTGACACACGGAAAACTAGTTATGATGTCAATAATGTCAAAGAGAAAACTGTGACTGAGTAGTATGTTCTCATAGTAAAAAGATAGATAAAATTTTATCTAAGGCAATCTTAAATCATGAATGATATAACTTTTATGAATTATTAAGGGTGGTTCCAGTAATTTAACAACAACAACAAAATCCTCTTACTGTATTCCCAAAAGCCAAGTATTCTAATAATTTAAAGCTTTGAAATCTTTCCTGTAGAGGGAAACAATTAAATGACCTTTTTAAAGGCCAAATGTTGGACCATAAACTTCTTTTTCTATCTCTAAAAGAATCCCTTGTTTAGTTTTAATTAGAAATATTTGTAGCAAGTTTTAAAATCATTAATGCGATTAAAAGGAACATTTTAAGGAATGAATTAGCAGGAAGCCCAGCAAATCTTTATTTTATTCATCTGATATTTTTCTCCTTCAGAAGGATTAAGCCACTCCATCATACATCTTCTAGAATTACACTGAAAAGTGAAAGCCAAAGAAGTAAAAATTAAAGAATAAATGGTCTAGTACTTTGCAAATCAACTTATAAATGGATGATCAAACTTTCTTTGGTCAACTCATATAGTGAAAGTGCAACAGACACACAACTGCCACTCTAGGACAGAGCCAGTCCTCTTTTTTGTCTACAAAAGCAAGGCACTTTTGTTGTTTTTAGAATGAACATGGTTCATCTTACTTCTGCTGCTGCTGCTGCTAAGTCACTTCAGCGTGTCCGACTCTGAGACCCCAGAGAGGGCAGCCCACCAGGCTCCCCCGTCCCTGGGATTCTCCAGGCAAGAACACTGGAGTGGGTTGCCATTTCCTTCTCCAATGCATGAAAGTGAAAAGTGAAAGCGAAGTCGCTCAATCGTGTCCGACTCTTAGAGACCCCATGGACTGCAGCCTACCAGGCTCCTCCGTCCATGGATTTTCCAGGCATCTTACTTCTAGGAGATGTATTTAATGGATTTGGATAGTAACTTTTGCTAATGAAGCAAAAGAGTAAGTAACCAGTGAGATAGCAGTGCTACAGAGGATCAAGTGAGATTAGGAATATGACAAATTTTATAAACAAACAAGTACATACCAATGTGGGATGTTGTTTTTATGAAAATTTGAGATCTAAAAGATGTTGAGAGATTGGAAGAGGGAAGCAAATAAATACAACAGAAACTGGTGAATATGAAGCATTTGAACTCAGTATCCCCTGTGAGGCTGTGAAGTTCTGAGAAATACCTCAGACCCCCTGCAGTGCTTTAGCGCATGCAAGACAGAAATAACCCATCGGAGGTCTGGGGCCACTGAGAGCTCTTCAGAACATCTGTACTTATGAAACCCTAGAAACAAAGAAACAAACTAATTGCCATTAAAGTTTGTATTGTTGTCATGACTAGAATCCTGGTTTTATCTTATGCCTTGGAAAACAGAGAAATACACATGCCTGCATTGTAGCAAACTAGTGTGATGGGCAAAAAGGAAGTGAATCTGGCTTTCTCATCTTAAAGAAAACATGACTGTGGCCTTTTCAAAATGCTGCCTTTCCACACTGGGATATTTTACCTGGGATCAGATTCACTGCAGTTGACTTGGGAAGCATTCACTGAATTCCGACTGAGGAGAATCCTGATTCTAGCTAGCCTGGGTGAGGCTGGGTGATGTGGCCCAGACTTGCAGAGGGAAAAGGGAAAAGCCACAGCAGTGGTGAACTTTTGTGCCTCAGCGAACACATGTCCCTGCTTCAGCCATGGTGCATCCAGCCAGGTGTGAGTTAGTGAAAGGTCTGGATCCAGGTTACATGTCATTCCTATTGCTCTATCCAGTAACCAACCTGCGCACCCAGCTGCAGACTTGAATTAGAAGTACATTTCATGGAAAGTGCATGAACCATTGAAAGCCAAGTCAAATGACTTTAAAAGTTTCAAATGATTTGCCTTTTCCTGCCCCACCAAACAACAAACAAAAAAACCTATTCAGTTTCTGAGAAAATCATTCTCTTGTGAATTTACAAATAGTTTTCCAATTTCACCCATTCCAATCACTAGTTCCAACTGTGTTTCAGGAAAACATAATCCACCAATTATAACAAAAAAATATATTATCCAGGTCACTAAAAGTTTTTGTAATGATAGAATGTTTTCTCTTCAGATTAAAAATAAGCACAGAAATTTAAAAGATCTTTTCCTCCATATTTTCCCTGAGATATATAGCACAAGCATATGTATAGAAAAATGAAGAGAATTGGTTTTCAGTTTAAAACATCAAATGTGAATGGCTCTTACTTTTTTAAGTCTTTAGGAATAAGAACAGATGGAAGATATGTATTGGTTTGCTCTGAGAAGCATTATCATTAAAAAATTTAAGCAGTGTTAGATATGACAAATGAGGATTTTGTAAAATAGAAGATAAAAATTTGGTACAAGTTTATGCAGTGTTGAGCTCTAGTCATGTACCAGACATTGTGCAGTAGTTAAATATGCTTTCTGCCCTTGTTTCCTTATTAACTGCTTTGGTTTTTTGTTAATAGATCTGACTAGCTCCAGCGGCTTTGAAAAAGAATTTAAAGCCCATAAATTTCACAAATCCTAAGCAAGAAGCATATATTAGTTCTTCAAAGCATACTGATATATTTTTTAACTGCAGATTTTAGCTTTCATGTGATAAAACTTTTAGTGATTTCCTTACCATGTCTGGTTAAGGCTTACGTTCCTCATTTACATATTTGATGTCTCTCAGGAGAGAGACAAGCTTCAAGTTAATTATCTATGTAGCTGTAAGAACTCTTGTTTCCTGGTTAAGAACTCTCCAAAAGAAAACTAATAGTTATTAAATGTTACACTTAGTCACCAAAAGTAATCAGGATACACAATGAGAGGCACTAAACGACACTTACACTTAATAAAAACCTCAACTTTTTACAAGATAAATGAATATAAATCAATTAAATCTCTTACAGTAATTTTCAGGGAAAACAGCCAGCAGAAACCAAACAGCTAAAAGCTCTGCTCTAGAGAGTGATTAGGCACTGCTGGAAGCTTGCAGAAATTACTGTAACATTCTGGATGTAGACCCATTGAACTCAGATTTGTAACAGAGCTGTAACTAAAAAAAAATGCCATATCTGAATACATTCTAGTGTCTTCTTTTATAAATGTGTATTTGCATGCATGTATGTGTGTATATGCATGTGTATATATTTGTGTGTATGCATATACATGTATATACACACATATACACATTACTATGTTATTCATAGATAAACATCTTCTTTTATATAACAGAAAAATAATATCTGTGGAGAGAAATTATAATATCTGAATCTGAAAGTCTATTAAGAGCAGTTTTATAGAATGATAATAAGAAAGAGAAAAAAGAAGGGCAAGCATAAGATAGACTTGAGTTGCAGTTGGGAAATTGGAACCACAGCTATCAGGTGAGTTAATTAATCTGGGTATCGTGCAGTAAATGAAAGTGTGCCATCTATTTCACAAGGGCCCATTGTGTCTTGCATGTGAAACAAATTTACCCTGTTTGATTAAGGATTACTGATTGCCTCCAATTTATTATATGTATCCTATAATTAAGTCACAATGAGTTCGAATGAAATGGGGATGGTCTCCTCCACAAAGAAGACAACAAGCTCATTCTAGGAAGACCTTGGGGGTCATTCAAGAAGCAATTAAATGTTCTCCAGGGTGCATTAAAAGGAAAAGAGCCTGGTGGGCTGAACGGCCTTTTCTTATATTCCAGCCTTCTCAATATTCTCCTGCTTTTGTGGAGACGAATGAAACCATGTCATAAAATAACTCAAGGCATTATCAGCAAGGAAAACAATGCTGTCTGCTCTTATACTAAGGAAAACGTCACCAAGAAAATAATCTATGCTCAGCAGAATGTAAAGAGACACGTGAACAAAGTAATGTGCTATGTCAGAATCCATTTAAAGCAGGGGTCTAAACAAATCAATGAACTCTGGAATATTGTATATGATCTTTGAGAAATATACATTAATTCTGTTTCTTTGTGCAAGTAGAGAAGACCTAGGATAAACTTGTATTGGCACGTGAAATTAAATGAAAAGGACCAAGATTAGTATCTGTGTTCTGCTTGCAGATATATTTTTCCATATTTTTATCAATGCTCTTCAAAGTGAACACTAAAAGAAAATTATATGGAACACTTGTTTAAAATGGCAAGATAGACTTTATTCAAGATTATGACATTGTTATGTTTGGAGAGAAGGTTGACATCTCAAAGGAGCAGAGAAAAGAATTTAAAATTGCGTTTGTTTTTTTTTTTAAGTGAAAGAAAAGAGAGGTCAGATGCCAAAATCAGGAAGAATCAGGGTGTAAGTTCAAGCAAACTTTAGACTGTCTTGATCAGTACAGTGTTCTGAAATCAGGATGGCCTCACATAGATCTGAAAGCATCCTGGCTTGAACCATCCCCTGTATAAATGTATCTTTTTGAGAAACACATGTCCTAAAATATGCCATCCTGTAAAGAGTTAATATTGCAAATATAGATTACTATAGTAACTAAAATATAAAAATTTTTAAAAATTAGTTTTTACACATTCAACAGTTTGTTTACATATAAGTCAAATTGTGAAAATCTTATCAACTAATATGTGACTTCAAAATTACAAAGACTTCACTGTTTTTAGCAGGATCCCTGAATGAGGACATTTGTACATGTTCTAATGGAAAAATAAATTGCAGTTGGAATCTGAAGCACTCAGCCCAGCTCTCAGCAATGTACGTCATTTATTCCATAGACTTGGGAAGATTGTTTATCCTCTCTGAGCTTCATTTTCCTCATCTTTAAAGAAAGACAGAACCTTCCCTGTTTACCTCACTGTAGACATAAACATACTCCCAAAACAGAAAATGTGTCATAACATGTGACACTAGTGAGAAAAGCAATAGTCAGTCGGTCAGAATGGACCTGAAAGTTGTTCTTAGGGATTTTTCCCTAAAACCTAAAAACAATAGGAGACCATTGAAGGGTTTTTAAATAAGAGAGTGGCTTGATAGGATTTTCATTTGCAAAACATCACACTATTGGCAGTGTGGACAATGGGTTAGTCCAGAGGGATACCAGAAGTGACAAAGCATCTAGGGTCTGGGGTCAAATCCACATGTGATAGATAATGAAGCTGAGACATTTTGTAGCTTCTCTATAAGACAAAGACTACAACATTCTAAGACGGGGCATTTGCAAAGGCCTGTGGAAGAATAGAACCCTACAGCTAAAGCTTCTGTTAGCAATAAATTGGTCTCTGAGGAGGGTGCTGGAATAGCAGTATGAATGTGATAATGGTGAATTGACCCAGGGCACTCACAGTGGGGATGAGGAGCTTGGACGGAATCCAGAGATGAAAAGGGGGCAGAACCAATGGGACGCGATGCTCCACAATGTCAAGAGTAAGAGAAGAGGAGTCAAGAAAGATGCCTGGGTTTTGGGCTGAGTGGACTCAGACTTGTAGGTGGCAGGATAAGCCTTGAGCAGGAAGGAAACACCTCTTCTTTTACAACAGGAGAGAAGAAGGAAGTTTGATTGTGGATGTACGGGTACAAATTTTGTTGGCAAGTAGAAGGGCTCCCACATCCAATGTTGAATATTGTCTGAAGGGAATTGCAGAACAGAAGGACACTATGCCAGAAAAGCAGGAGAAGGTGGAAATGTTAGTGCTGTGGGAAGGTGAGGGCTCAGAAGTGTCTTTGGGGATGAATAACCTTGTCTTTGCAATAGGGTGGATTCATTCTGTGGGAGGAGGAAAAGAGAGAGGATAAAGGGAGTAGGTGGAGGAGTAAATATGGCATAGGGTGAATTCAAGCAACTCTATGAAGAATTCTGCCAGTGACAAAAGAAGAGTGATGGAACCAGAGTTGGAGCAGAACTCTGCTACACTTTGTCAATTGGTGTGCTCTTAAAAGAAAGCACATAGCTAAATTGATCCAGGGTTCAAAATTTACTGAGTGGATGAGATAGAAAAACAGTGATTTAAGGGTTCTAAGTGTATTGACAGCAGTGTGATTAAAATAATGGACTCTGGCATCCAATCAGGATGGAAGGAAAGGAGAGGGAAGTGTATGCTGATATATAGAAAAACACTAGAACAGAGAAAGGACCAGATCTCTCTAAGAGAGTGAAGCTTGAAAATGATAAAACCTTAGGAAAACAGGAATCATAGAGGAAAGGTTTCAAGGTATTCTTCTAGAGAAGGAACCCATACAAGTGATTCCAATGCCCAGAGTGTGGTCATAGGGGTGGGTACCTAAAAGAAATGGGGGATAGAGGCCACTGGAAGAAAGACATAGAGAAAATGAGTTAAATGTTGGATTGAAACATCCATGTGAACAACAAAGTCATTGTGGATGATGGGAGGAGTTGGATTAGAAGGGAAACCAGTAAATCGGGCCTAAACATCTGACTGATTGGTAGTCCATACATTGGTAGAAGGAAATAAAGAGCCTCAAAGGACCAAGAAGTTTTTTTTGATTAGAAAAAAATGACCCAAAAAAGGGTAATGGGATGGGAGGAGGGTGCTTACCTCACCCTAAGGTATGTGGGGTATGAGGGATGAGTAACTTCTGTGTAATGAGCAGCCATGGAAACTGTAGGGATTTCTAGGTCTCTAGTGAGACCAGAAAGGAAAATAAGCATGATATGAAGGGTTGGAGGCTGCAGGAGTAACTGAGGATTCAGGTGGCACAGTGCACGTTCAGGGAGACGCAGGCAGTGGAAGCGGGGTCAGGCAAGTGAAGCACAGGGAAGCCTGAGATGAGCTACCAGAGATAATCGAGAGGGTTTCAGTTTAAGAGAATCCGGTGACAATGGGGCTACATTAGGGAGTGGGTTTCTTTCCCCCCAAATATCTCTGATAAACAGTGGGCTAACCCCAGTAGCATTTAGGCAGACCATCTCCATTGGAAGAGTCAGCACAGAGAGAAGTAAACTAGGTTCCTAGAAAAAGAGGGTAGCAGGGAATCAAGGACAGATTTGATGTGTTCACAGTTTTGCTTGGGAGCAGCCCTGGTTGCCATCCATACACAGCTTTGTTAATTCTTTCTGTGGCTCAAATAATAAATAGGATGATTCTCTTTGATTTACGTGTATTCTAAAAAACCAGTTTTTCACAGGTTAGAGCTAAAATAGATGATGAGAAATGTCCACTTTTTTGACCCTGTTACACAAGCTTTTGTCTTCGGCAGCATCCTCTCCCTGTCGGGAACCTCTTACGTGAACTCATCCATTCCAGTCACCCTGCTCTGTCCTCTGTTTCCAGGGCACATTATTAACTTTTGTACCTCTTCCTTTGTTCCTTGTCTAGAATATCCTTTATCTTCTCTCTCTTTATCCAAGCCCTGCCTTATATCAGGGTCAGGCTCCAGTGCCTAGGCATTCAAAAACCCTTCTCTGAGGATCAGCCCTGGGAGATTTTTTCTGAACTCCTATAAATGTGATGATTTACACAGCTGCAGTGATTTACACAAATAGATGCAATGATCTACAGAGATACTTCCTTCTCTTGTCATTTTATCTTCAGTATATATGCCCTGATTCTCCAGACTGTAAGCATCTGGAGGGCAGGTACCTTACCTAACCTGTGCCTCCTGCATCCTAATTCACAGCATGATGCTCTTCCATTGCAGGCTTGCAATAAGATGACCAAGTTGTAAGAAAATCAATGCATGTGAATTTTGTTAAGCACGGCTTAACTAAAGGAGTGCCTCTGGAAGGAATTTCAGGTTTCATAACAAGCTGGTGAAATATTTATGAACAGAATGGCCTTTCTACACCCCTTCAATAATACAAATTAGTTATAGGACCAGCCCTGGCAGGAGGGAGATGATTAAAAATGTATATTTAAACATTTTTAAGAATAGTTATATTAATTTTTTTTAAGTCTTGTTCACAGTAATCTTATTGAGAGAATACCCAGATTAGTATCAGAGGATTGTGTGTGTGTGTGTGTGTATGTGTGTTATGCCATAAATATTTACTAGAATAATGAAATCTGAGGATTCCATTGATCCTAATGACTGAACAAAAATTGCTTTTCGTTCCGAGATGTCCTTTGAGCAGCTGTCTTACATGTGAGCACACATCTGTGCTTACAAAAAGAAAAAAAATCAAAGAGCAGACAAGTAAAGAGGCCACATGCCCAAGCCAATCCGACCACAGCACTCAGTCCTAAGCAGCTGCTTCAGAGCTTCTTCCTCACAGCTGGAAGATAAAGGGTAACTACACGGCTGGCTTGCGAGCTTGCTGTATCAGTACCCCTACTCCTCTCCCTGGGCTCAGGTGCCTGGGTTCTGGCTGTATTGGGAGTGGGAAGTGCATGAACGAATCAAACTCCCCAGAAGACAAAGGTCATATGAGCTATGAAAGTCCACAGATGTATACATTCTCTTCAGGGCATAGGCTAATACTCCCAGGAAACATTCTTGTCAGACCTGACTTCCAAGGTGAGGTGTAGGATCTGAAAAATAAAATATATAAATAAGCATCCAAGAAATTTGGTAGTAAATTAAAATCTAAAATTGGGAAATAGGTTGTTTCCTCTGGGGCCATGTCCTTTGAGTTTTTTGACACAAATTTCAGGCAATAAAAACTAAGTAGAGACAAATAGGGCTCAATTTATAAACTAGGTTAATTTAAAAACCGAAAGAGACAACAAATGCACAAAAAATAAAAATGTAGGACAAAAACATATGTTCAGAATTCCTATGAAGCCACAACTTGAACACTTCAACAACTGAAGTATTTGCTTGTGTTCCTGTTTGAAAGGCACAAAATGAAAAGGGGCTGGGAAGGAATGAAACATGTTTGAAAATAATATTGCTCTTCACACAATAGGAGTCTATTAATACTTAAACAGTTGCTCTATTATGAGGGTCCTATGATCCAAGCAAATACAAACGTTTACCTTAAGAACTTCTCTCTGAGGCTAACTGTTTGATTGCACTAAAGACCATCTTATCTCTCTTCTCATACCTGGCACAAAATCAGATCAAGAATTTTAAACTCTTTTCACAATTTTTCCTTCCTATGTTAAGAGACATTAAAGAGGATTTTTAAAAAATCTCCCTCATATTTCCATTTTTTAAAATATAATTTCAAGTTAAATACGCAAACTTCGTTCACTCCAGGATGGACTTTTTGCCCAAGGGTACAGCTTTGTTTACCCCATTGTGGAGGTGTTCAGACAAGAAAAGATGGTCACATCTGTTCTAGTTCAACAAAATGTTTTCACATGAAAAAATTAGTGGAGAAGCTGTAAAGAGAATAAAAGAGATTGTAGGTGGAAATCTTCGTAACTTTGGAATTAGAAAGGACTTTTAAAATCAAGATCCAAAAAGCTCAGCAAGTTGAAAACTACACTAAAATTTGGGATTTCTTTTCATTAGTTACCATAGACTTATGATTGACAGACCAAGAAGGTTGAAGTCTTATAAAGACAAAACTCATTTAGGGATGAATATCTCCACTCTAAAAACAACTCTTAGAAAAGTGCAAGAAAAAGACAGGAAACCTTAGAGGAAAAAAAATTGAGTAAGACAGGAAGAAGAATTCGCAGATGGGAACATTAACAGCTAAGAAGTATTTATAAAGGCTCAACCTGACTAATTACTAGAAATGAATGCAAATTAAAGTGCCACTTCAGATTTATTAGATTTGTAAAAAATTGAAAGTGGAGTAATACCAAGAGTTAGCCAAAATGTGGAAATAAAACTAGTACAGTCATTTTGAAGAGCAATCTGGCAGTACTTAGTGAAAACCTGAGTGGTGTAACCAGTAGCCCAGCAGTCCGTCTCTGGGGGATCTCTTACACAATTGCTTAAGGGGACATTTAGAAGAACATGTCTCATTAGTGATGGTGGCAGAGTTGGAATCAAAGATGTTCATCACTAATGGAGTAAATGAGCACAATATTGTGAATGTATATGGAGCCTTGCTTTGAAGCAATGGACTAGAAATGCAAAGAGCATACATGGTTTGATCTTTAAAAAATGAAGAAAAAGAAAAAAGGAAGCAATAGAGGATCTGAAGGAACATACTGTTTATGCAAGTTAAAATGCATACATTCGTAAAATACAATGTAGAAAAAAGTGAAATCTATGGAGATCACCACATGCCTTTAAAAAACTCAGAACTTAAATATTAGAAATTGAGCTTAAGTCCACATTTAATCTGAATCTATATAGTAATAACTGTAATGAATAACATCCCTACTTCATAGCTAAATTGGAAAAGTATGCTGTATTAGTTCATAGAGCACATTCTCCTTCAAGGAAGGAAACTTGACTCTGCAAATCAACATTTCCTAGGTCCCCGCTTCCTAATTATGCAAAGGGAAAGCAAAAGCTAGACATGATCTGAATCAGGAACAAGATGCTAAGAGTTGGACTGAAGCTTTTACCCAATTTCCTCCCAAAATTTATCACTGAATTTTTTTAAAATAAAATTAGTAAAACTTACTAAATACTCATCCTAAATAAGTCTCTAATATGTCACATCACTTTATTAAAAATATCTCTTGCAGAAAAGCTTTTCACATCTGATGACTAATGACTAACATTTGTTAAAATGTATTAAACTTATATAAAAATAAGCCAACATAATCTATGTTCTAAAGCAAGAAAAGGTTCTGCTCTTGAGAATTTCAAAATGCAATAGGAAAATTAAATACATAAAAGCATAAGAGGACACACAGAAAGCATTGAACTAAGTACAATATAATCCTGAAGTGCATGTGATGTTGACTACAATGCAATGAAACACTTTCTATAAATCAATCAAATAGGTTGAAATAAAGCTGCTTTTATGATTCTATCCCATACTTTATGTACATTATATATTCTAAAAAGATAACTTGAGTTTAAGAAAGAAGTCTGAAAGAGTGTTCAATTTCATTCATATAAAGTGAGGTAAAAGTTGCTATACATTTGGAAAATAAGAAGTACAATAAAATTGAATAAGAAATTTCCCTTGAACATTGGTGCTTAAGTAAGTTAAATTAAAATTTTAATTATAAGAGAAGTAGAAGATGTCATTATAGATTCTGAAGAGGATTCAAGATATTTTAGGTTGATACCATTGATTCCTGATATTGTCTAATTTCACTACAAAAGGTAAAACTCTCATTTTATTTAATGAAGATATTTCATTAGCTCTATTCTTGTACTTGCTTGACTTGACCGAGATCATCTGGGATTCTCAATCAGCAAAAGGAAGAGAGAATAAAAGTAAGAGAGATGAGTTTTTTTCCTGAGGCAATAACTGAGAAAAATCCAAAGGAAAAAAATGAAGAGATGGAAAGTGCTTAAGAGGTAATGGAGTGTAGAGTTTTAGCAACTTCCTGAGTCAAAGTTACGGGCATTAAGCCCTTACTCACTGTGGTTAAAGTTTGGGCAAGTTATTAAACCCCAGTGCCTAGTCCTGCAGTGGATGTTTCTAGAATATGGGACAGGGATGAAAGAGACTTTCCTTTCTTCTTCTTCTTTTCTGTACTATTATTTTAAATAGATGTAGTATTATTTTATCGGAGAAGGCAATGGGACCCCACTCCAGTACTCTTGCCTGGAAAATCCCATGGACAGAGGAGCCTGGTATGCTGCAGTCCAGGGGGTCGCTAAGAGTCAGACACGACTGAGCAACTTCACTTTCACTTTTCACTTTCATGCATTGGAGAAGGAAATGGCAACCCACTCCAGAATTCTTGCCTGGAGAATCCCAGGGACGGGGGAGCCTGGTGGGCTGCCGTCTATGGAGTCGCACAGAGTCGGACACGACTGAAGCGACTTAGCAGCAGCAGTGTTATTTTATAGTTATTTTGAGGTGGGGTCTATCTTAAATTTAAGAAAAGCTTACTTTAAAATATATGTTTAAATATAAAGAAACAAAAAAGAACAGACAACCAGAAATTAGAAAGTAATCAGAATTTATTTGCTAAGTAGGTGAAATTGAATTGAGGAGTGGTCTTTTGGAAACAGGGTTGTAATTAGTGTGGTTCTTGGTCACCATTTTTGTGTAGGGGAGGAAAATATACAGTTGAGCAGTCTGTGCACTGCACAAAGACTTAGTCAAGGCAGTAGGGGAGCTGGATCCTGCCCAGATTGCCCTGGGCAAAGTGTAAGCATCCCCTTACCCTGATGGAGCTCCATTTTCCAATGCATTTGAAGGTATACAGAATGCAATATACACAATACAGTATACAGTGCAATGGTCCTATTTCCCACTTAAATTTCAGTAAAGTTTCTAAAATCCTCTCTTTTTTCCTAAAGCCAATCCATATGCAAGTTGCTCAATCGTGTCAGACTGTGACCCCATGGACTGTAGCCTGCCAGGCTCCTCTGTCCATAGGATTTCCCAGGCAAGAATACTGGAGCAGTTTGCCATTTCCTTCTTCAGGGGATCTTCCCCACCCAAGGATCAAAACCCCATCTCCTGCATTGAAGGCAGATTCTTAACCATCTGAGCCACCAGGGGAGCCCAGTAAACAGCCAGAAAAGATCTGCTCTTGCAAAAGAGAAGGCATCAAGTCTGAGAATGTGAACAGAGAGAGTTGCTTCTCTCTTACTGTAGTTCCTGGCGTGGGGGGATAACATGAGTTATCCCTGGGTTCACAAATGCCTCAGAACATTCCATCTGTACGACCTTAGCCTCAGTTTAGCTGCCAACCTCAGGTCACTGAGCTATGCATACCGTAGAGTCTTATTCTGTGGGCAGGGACAGCTACCTTCTTTACCTGATGGAAGACGACACTTTGTTAAAAAGTTGCTGTTCTAAAGATTACCCTACCTACTCCAGCTGCTAGGAAGTTTTTACCAAAATTTTGTTAGTAACAGTTTTGTTTGATAGGTGATTCAGTTTGTAAAAGGAATATACAACTTTGTCCCCTCAGTATTCTAAATGTCTTGGTTCTAAGTAAACTCTGAATTTGGCCTCCTCTCTATCAGATGACTCCAAGTTCAGCAGTATCTTTTTTGTATTTTTTTAAAAAATATTTTTTTGAAGTATAGTTGATTTACAATGTTGTGCTAATTTCTGCTGTGCAGCAAAGTGATTCTGTTGGAGATGTGTATATTCGTTTTCACTATGACTTATCACGGGATATTGAATATAATTCCTTGTGCTTATTAGAGATCCACCTATATGTATACTAGTTTACATCTGCAAATCCCAAGCTCCCAGTGTTTCCCTCCCCCAACCCCCTCTCCTTGGCAACCGTAAGTCTCTTCTCTGTGTCTATGAGTCTGTTTCTGTTTTGTAGATGTCCTCATTTGTGTCATATTTTAGACTCCATATATAAGTGATATCATATGGTATTTGTCTTTCTCTGTCTGACTTCACTTTAGTATGATGATCTCTAGATCCTTTCATGTTGCTGCAATGACATTATTGCATTCTTTTTATGGCTGAGTAATATTCCATTATATATATGTATATAGACCACGTCCTTATCCATTCTACTGTTGGTGGACATTTAGGTTGTTTCCAAGTCTTGGCTATTACAAATAGTGCTGCCAAGAACTATGTTGCATGTATCTTTTTGAACCAGAGTTTCGCCTGGATATATGCACAGGAGTGGGATTTCAGCAGTACCTTTTGAATCAACTTGCAATAAAAAAGTTTCATTCTCTTCCATATATTACAGATGTGTGATTATGTATTTTATGTTGTTATACTTACATATCTCTACCACTGTGGAATACATGTAGTTATTTTTAATAGAATACTTATTTAATCAATCTAGATAGGTCATTCCCTCAGCATTAAATAATAAATTGGTGCTTTATTTTTTCTCTTGAAAACAACATAATCAAAACCAGGAGTCCTGTCCTAGAATAAGTAAATGGATACTGAGACAAATAAACTCGTTTTCAGTAACAGAACTGACAGAGGTTATATGTAAAATGCAACCGAGCAGAGAGCTGCAGAAATGAGAGACTAATAGAAACAAGGTTAGACCAGGTAGCTTTGGGTCTCACATTCCAGTCTTTATTGAATATTCATCTATGAAAGAGTGAACTGCCTCATTTTCTTCCCAGCTATTGAAACCAATGGATTTTCTCTTTCTTAATCTGACTGAAATAAGTGTTTGTAAATTGTAATCAAAAGAGACCTGATTAATATATACTTTGTTTATTTAAGGAACCAGAGTCTACCAACCTCCCTACAAAGCTGGTGGAAACCTGGGTCACAGAAAGACCCTCGTTTACCATGGGGCAGAGAGTGAAGTTAAGTACCCTCCCCAGAGGCTAGGGCCTCAGAGAAAAGAGAAAGTTGGTACAAAGAATCAACTTCCATAATCTGGAGAGACCAGAGTTGACCATGTTGCATATCAGTACTCATCTTTTGTCAAGATTTTTAACTAACCAGCCTTTTATGGAGGCTAATGAAGTTTTCTTCCCTTGCTAAGTGAAATCTGTCCCTTCATCAGAGGAGAGAAAGGAACACACAAGTTAGTTCACTGTAGGAAAAAAGTGAAAGATTTCTCCTACACGGGTTAAAAATACAAAATGAGCCCTCTTTTCTGAATATGTGCATCTTTTGGGTGATTGTGAAAGAGAGGGGATGATATTAAACACTTCTCCCTGAGGCTGTAAGCCAAGATGGATAGAAAAGGCTTCTATCCATCTTCTATCCTGCTTCTATGGATAGATAAGGTTTCCCCTTATCTGGACATGGAAAAACAGACTGTTTCCAAATAGGAAAATGAATACTTCAAGGCTGTATATTGTCACTCTGCTGATTTAACTTACATGCAGAGTACATCATGAGAAATGTTGGGCTGGATGAAGCACAAGCTGGAATCAAGATTGTGAGGGAGAAATATCAATAACCTCAGATATGCAGGTGACACCACCTTTATGGCAAAAAGTGAAGAAGAACTTAAGAGCCTCTTGATGAAAGTGAATGAGGAGAGTGAAAAAGTTGGCTTAAAACTCAATATTCAGAAAACTAAGATCATGGCATCTGGTCCCATCATTTCATGGAAAATAGATGGGGAAACAGTGGAAACAGTGGCAGGTTTTGTTTGGCGGGGGGAGGGGGTGGGGTGGGGGGTGGGGCTCCAACATCAGTGCAGATGGTGACCACAGCCATGAAATTAAAAGACGCTTACTCCTTAGAAGAAAAGTTATGACCAACCTAGACAGCATATTAAAAAGCAGAGACATTACTTTGCCAACAAAGGTCCATCTAGTCAAAGTTATGGTTTTTCCAGTAGTCATGTATGGATATGAGACTTGGACTATAAAGAAAGCTGAACACTGAAAAATTGATGCTTTTGAACTGTGGTGTTGGAGAAGACTCTTGAGAGTCCCTTGGACTGCAAGGAGATCCAACCAGTCCATCCTAAAGGAGATCAGTCCTGAGTGTTCATTGGAAGGATTGATGTTGAAGCTGAGAGACTCCAGTACTTTGGCCTCCGATGCGAAAAGCTGACTCATTGGAAAAGACCCTGATGCTGGGAAAGATTGAAGGTAGGAGGAGAAGAGGACAACAGAGGATGAGATGGTTGGATGGCATCACCAACTCAATGGACATGGGTTTGGGTGGACGCCGGGAGTTGGTGATGGGCAGGGAGGCCTGGCGTGCTGCAGTCCATGGGGTCACAAAGAGCCAGACACGACTGAGCAACTGAACTGAACTGAACTGAAGGTTTCTTCTGAGGTCTGCTGATCAATCACTCACAAAAGAGTGATTTCTTATCCTTAGATAAGAGATGTGAAAGAAAAAAAAAAGCTTTATTTCTGCTTCTAGCTCTTCCTATTGACTTTGAGACTTCCAGGTGCTTTTAAAGGTGTTTCCAAGGAGCAGTGATCAACTATGGCCTCTGTCCTACAAGGACAGGCAAGTGGGGACCCAGAAGAGAGCTATGGTATCCTAGTAGTAAAATAGAAGCTGAAATTAAGTTCTGCCCCATACGTTGAATAGTTTAGTGTATCTACTTCTTGAAACTCATTTCCATTTTGTTATCCTTTAATCAAGCCCTGTCTGAATGTCTGACTTCAGCTACACTGCAGGTTACATAGTAACATAGTCTACTATGTAACTATAATCAGAATGGAATCACCAGAAAAACACTACACCTACTTCTCAGAACAAAACTAGGAACAGGGTGAGAGTTGCAAGTAAAATAGGAATAAATATGGTAAAACCTCCCAAAAGAACACCATAAAATCTACCTGCTCCTATTCAACAACTAATTCAGCTTCCTTATTCCAACCCTGGAAAACTTTCATCTTCTTTTACGTAAAAAAAAAAAGAAAAAATGTGCCTATTACCTTTAGAGCCACAATACCATGTAAGTTTATAATTATAGAGAGTTTTTTAAATAGAAACTTCAGGGCACTATAATTCAATAGATTTCCAGTTTATTTGGACATATACAGTAACATAATTGAAGAAACAACTCCATTACTATTTGTTAGTCTATAAAGAACTAAGGAAAATAATGGCTAAAATTTTGTTTAAAACAAGGTAATTATTTTGAATATTGTAAAATAACAAATAAAAAGCTTTTTAATGAGTTCATCATGTTTGGGGTATGTTAAATGTTATTTTTCAATTATACGATTAGAATAAAAAATCAAGTTTCAGTGCAGTTATTCCATTATTATAAATGAGAGCTAGAGTTACCGTTGGCTTTGGCCAAGTTCTCTTAAAAAAATAATCTTGTAATGCATTATAAATTACTATAAATACCTCTATAATTAATACTTTAGGATGTAAAATTGTATGCATTCATTATATTCAAGTAAATTACGCCATATTATATATAAATTCCCCTCTCTGTTATTGTTTTTGAAAGGGGAAAAAAAAAAAAAAACAGCCAGCGTCTTGCTATACTGGGTTTTTAGCTCTACCTGCTATGCAAACATGCACAGATTTTTTTTAATGAAATGAAAACAAAATAGGCATTTTCTGGACTAATGAGCTATTTTCTCCAAATGAATAAATTCTCCAAATGAAAGTATTGCAAGGCTCATGCTAAGTATAATAACACTTTGTGCATATTCAGAGGCATGGCAATACCATAGTAATATATGAACTTTGAGAGCCAAGCCTACGGTTGCAGCCAATGTTCTAACAAGTGTATTCTTCATTTCTAATCAGAGCAGCACCCAGGAGTCCTCCAAACACCAATGTGAATAAAAGGTTAAGGGGAAAGAGAAGTTGGGCCATAGTGGAGTCTCCCGCTGCTTGAAATAACAGATGCTTTCAATGGGTCCGGTTTTATTATCTGTTACATAATGTCTCAAGTTAAGTTATTTCAGTAGGAAAGGAGGATTTACAGGTAAATTTATCCAGGTTATTCACAAAATATACTGCCCAAAACATGGAACGTCATGATGAAGGCAGTCAAAAATGGCAACGAATAAACCAAGTAGTATTCTTCAGCTGATGAAATATCCAGCCCTACCTCCTTCCAGTGTTGTTTTAAGGATCAAATTAAATAGTAAATTCAAACACTTAGGAAGCATTCGAGAAATATGGTCAAAACCAGAGCTGGTTAGACATTGGGATAGTGTTCTTGAGAGATGAGTAGTTACTGTAAGGGCATGCAAGAATGTCTAGGTGCTGATAACATTCTATTGTTTGTTTGTTTTTTAATCTTAATGCCAATAACATGGGTTTATTTCGTTTGCAAAAATTGAGTGGGATGTACACAGTAACATTCACATTTTATGTCTGTTATTTTTCAGTTAAATTTTTCTTAAAAATAAGATAATGTCTTGAGATAATGTCCTTCAATTGTGTCAAACTCAAATACCTACAAGGACTAGTCCAGACATATACATGGATATGCAGAGTAGGCTGGCCTCCTTTGAATGAATAAATGAATGTCCCATCTAAAGGGACATATTATCCAGCTCCGTCTTTTGTAGTGGCTGGAACTCAGAGGCCCTGTGGTACTAGACTTTTAAGAAAAAAATAGAAATTTAGAGTTTGCATTTGGAAAATCACTACTTTTAAATGTAAGGAACCATTCAAAATGTTTCTAGCTCCTTAAGCTGTCAGGGTAAGCTAATTATTCTTGAATTCAGTATTTTCAGCACTGAGAATCAGTCCGAGGGTGCAAGCCAACAAGCACGTTGTAGCAAAAATGGGGAGTCATAGGCAACATCCCTCACTGATCAGTTATGCCACCAGTGAATTTCCTGGAGAATACTGCCCAATCTCTGTCAGTGGCTCTGACGATATCATGATAGATGGAAAACCTAGGCTTATGGGCTACTGCTGGACAAGAAGACATGACAGGTGACACTAGATGGCACCCCAGCCTATCCACAAAGAGTTGCATTTTTAAGCCTTTTTAGAAATTTTGTGTCATTTGGAAATATTTTTCAAAGGGTTATCATACAAAAGGATGTTGTCAAGTGTCATTATTGTCTCAACAGTGCTTACATTCTAATGGAAAATAAGCTTGACCTTTGAAGTGATAAGGATGCAATTTAGAAACTAAAAAAAAAAAAAAAAAAAGAAAAGAAAAAGCTGACTCAACAGTATATCCAGGAGTAGAAGTCTAGGCCCTCACATAGGGAGGCCTCAAGAGCATGTTTGAAGCACCTAGTAGAACAGATCTTTGCCACCTCCGGCAGAGATAAGAAAGAGTTAATTTCTGTGGCTGTGGATGTCGAAGTTCCACCCTTTCCTGCCCTATCCCTCCCAGACTCTCTGGGTGCAGTGCTCAAGATGATGGAAATTTCTGCATTCAGTGCCAACTTTGGGTTAGATTCATTTTCCTTAAAACCATTCTGTACTCATCAGTCATTTCAGTTTTTATTTGCTTAAGGTATGAGAGCGTGAACTTTCACAACTATTAAAACAATCCTTTGAAGATAAGCCTAATTGGGGGGTGGGGGGAAGGAGTACATGCAGGGCAAATGAAATAAATCTCCTTTGTTGATCATAATTACTGTAATCTTTGAGAAGATGCAAACATTCCAGGCTCCTTTATCTAGTTATACATTCTCCCCTTCCACTTCCATCAATTAAATGGAGAAGGGTTGAAGAGAACTCTAGACAGATCATTCACATTACCTTCTTTCCCCACCTGTAAAACCAAAGTGATCCTCAGTGTATACACTTGTGAAATAAAGTTTATGGTGAAATAAAAACATACTGCATATTTATGACAATAACAAAGATGTTTCCTTTATGACATAAAATTTCTAAATAAATTGATAGGAATTTATATATATATATTTTAAGCCACAATAATACATGGCAAAGAGTTAAACATAGATGAAATTAAAATATTACCGCACACTATGAATGTATAGCCATTTTATGGTAACCAGTGTTTTCTGACAAAATAAAGGCAAGGGACGCATCCAACAAGTACAGTTTTGCTGTTTCCTGAGGGCAGCTGACTTTCTGGTGATTCCACTCAACAATAATTCTTTCCATTTCAAAGTTGAGAATTTCCAGAGGGAAAGGTGGGTGAGAGTCACTCCCATGCTGTAGAATCAGTAAAAGAAGGTTTTGTCAGTCCGTGGAGCTTGTACAAATACCAAGTGGGTATTTGGCCAGGAGAGAGTCAAGTAGTTAAGCTTATGAAGGACAGGTATCTATCCTGAGGTCCTTCCTTTTAAAGAAAAAAACAAAATTGAGATGGGGAACATTAGAAAATGGTGAAATATGAGTGAGTGAAAGGCTTTTCCAGTAGAACAGGAAGTCTAGTTATAATAGAATCAACAGACAAACATTGAGTTACTGCTGAAGGAAGTCTGGAAGCCTCTGAAACGTGAGGCAGCACAGATTGAACTATTCCCCAGAGAAGCAGCTGCTAAGTTAGACCTTCAACATAGACAGCCTGGGGAACTTCAGAAGAAAATGATGAACACAGACACAAAGAGGTCAGAGGTAGCCAGAGATACACACAACCAAAACTAGTAAAACATTATAAACCCTTGGGGAGGAAAATAATGATTTAAAAGTGTCATTTCTTCACTTACTACTACTATTTACAAATTTCCTATTTCTAAAAGGATTTAATGCTCAGTGGATGTGGTTAGCAAAGCCTTCACAGAAAAGGCTGCACCTGAGCTGGGCTCTAAAACAGACAAAATTTGTCAGATGGGGAGAGATAAGTATGGATCAGATGGAGGAAATTGCATGAACAATAGTGTAAAGCATAACGGTAGATGGTGTTTTGGGAAAATGGTAATGATAGGCAAAGATTTTCCACAGGTTTCCCTTTTCTGCATGAGTTGCAGGCTAATAAGATCTAAGACGTTTTCACAGATGTGGAGGGAAGTATGACACTGTGAGGGGGACCAGTTGGGACAAACTTATATGATATAAGCTTGTGCTTCTCTATCCCAAAGTGCCCATGGGGAGTCTTCTGATTAGGATGAGCTGCATGTAGAGAAAGACTGGTATCTGTGGAGCCCCACAACTCTTAGGACCTCTTTGAGTGTTAAATCTCTATGGCTGGTAGTTTAGCCAATGAGAACCTCTGGCAAAGCATGGAAACCTCCCGGACATAACTAGCCGGTACATCTGGTTGAAAATCAGATATTGCTTTTTGCTAGGTTCCTGTTGAAATTGATCACCTGTCCTGAGGAGGCATTGTAACTCTCTGGTCTAATATTAGCTTTTGGGGGTCTGTCAGCTTAGATTGAATGACTAACAAGAAGAATCCAACAGAAATAGAAACGGTATAGCCAAGAAGAGAGCAATCCAGCCACAGCATGTCAGATTTATATGAAATAATGGAAACTCTACCTCCGTTTGGGGGACACTTCCACCACTTTGCCACCTGAATCAAAGATGCGGACTCAGTGGGGCTCTCGGTCCACAGTTGTTGTTTGTGTGTTCAGTTGGTCAGTCGTATCTGACTCTTTGCCACACCATGAACCGTGGCTCACCAGGCTTTTCTGTCTATGGGATTTGCCAGGCAAGAATACTGGAGTGGATTGCCATTTTCTTCTCAAGGAGATCTTCCTTACCCAGGGATTGAACCCATATCTCCTGCATTGAAAGGCGGATTCTTTACCACTGAGTCAACTGGGAAGCCCTAGATTCACAGTTATTGTTGTTTAGTCACTTAGTCAACTCCAATTCCTTGCAACCCCATGGACTGTAGCATGCCATGCCAGACTTCCTTGTCCTTCACTATCTCCCAGAGTTTGCTCAAATTCATGTCTGTTGAGTTGATGATACCATGGAACCATCTCATCCTCTGTTGTCCCCTTCTCCTCTTGCCCTCAGTCTTTCCCAGCATCAGGGTCTTTTCCATTGAGTCAGCTCTTCACATCCAGTGGCCAAAGTATTGGAGCTTCAGCTTCAGCATCATTCCTTCCAGTGAATATTCAGGATTGATTTCCTTTCTGTCCAAGGGATTCTCAAGAATCTTGTCCAGCAGCACACTTCAAAAGCATCAATTCTTCAGCGCTCAGCCTTCTTTATGGTCCAACTCTCACAGCCGTACATGACTACTGGAAAAACCACAGCTTTGACTAGGTGGATCCTTGTCAGTGAAGTGATGTCCCTGCTTTTTAATACACCATCTAGGTTTGTCATTGCTTTTCTTCTAAGGAGCAAACTTCTTTTAATTTCATGGCTGCAGTCACCAACCATAGTGATTTTGGAACCCAAGAAAATAAAGTCTGTCACAGTTTCCATTGTTTCCCTATCTATTTGCCATGAAGTGATAGGACTGGATGCCATGATCTTAGTTTTTTGAATTCCAGGTTTTAAGGCAGCCCTTTCATTCTCCTCTTTCAACTTCAAGAGGCTCTTTCATTCGTCTTTGCTTTCTGCCATTAGGGTGGTGTCATCAGCATATCTGAAGTTATTGCCGTCTCCCCCAGTAATCTTGATTCCAGGTTGTGATTCATCCAGTCCAGCATTTCACATGATGTACTCTGCATATAAGTTAAATAAGCAAGGTGGCAATATATCATTGATGTATTATTTTCCCAATTTCAAACCAGTCCATTATTCCATGTCTGGTTCTCACTGTTGCTTCTTGACCAAGATCACCCAAAATGCCTAAGCCTGCTTCCCTGATGGTTTGGCTAGCCTGGATCTTGATTTGTTCACTGAGCTGCTGAATTGTTCAGCTCAATATCAGTGATTACAGAACCAAAAGAGATAAAGCTGTTCTGCTCAGTGGGCACAGTGCAAAGCTGTTTTCGTCACTACATCTCTTCATGAATCTGGTTATATTTGACTGATTCTTGGGCTGTTGCCAATATTTGGTCTTGGAAAACTACAGAAACAAATAAAAGATACTCCTCTTTGAGGTTGTAAAACAAATCGTGGCTTTTGATCAAACTGTCTGGGTCATTCATGAAGATACCTTCTGGAAGTGATACTTCTCTGCTGAGACCCACTGGAATCAAGCTGCTGGTAGAGCCTGAACCACTTAGATTACCATGATTGCAGTGGATCCATCTTCTTAATGGGAATGGAAACATGCATAGTCATAATAGACTAAGCACAAGATGACAGATGCTTTGTTTAGACACATGTGCTCCCACGTATGGAAAGCTGTGGCTCTTGCCCACACTTGATCCAACTGTCTCACAGTGAGAAAGGACACATTATAAGGGGAATTTCTTCCTCTCACTCCCAATAGATGAACTCCTTCAGAAATTTTATTGCTCTCTTGGGGCTATTGTTAGTACCTCACCAATGTTGACACATTTTTAGATATGGTGTTGATTTGTTTTATAGACCATTTGACTCTGCCCCTACCATTATGGTCCTTGAAAACATGTGTTATATTTTTGCCTTTTCAAACAAGATAATTCTGGCAATGCTTGACCTTTATTGGAAAAGCTACCCAATTGTTGGCTTGTATTCCAGATATTTAATAGACCTTCCATGCATCCATAGGATCTGATATTACTGAGCCCTGAAAAGACTTCCTCAAATGTCAAGTCAAAAGATTTTCTGACTCTTCATCCCTTACGACCACCTCCTTGTCCACAGTGTTATCAAGGCAATTTGGTCATCGGAACTAATAGTCTCTAAAAGGGATCTTTTCCTCTCGTCTGCTTCATGAGTGCTGAGCAGGTTAAAAAAACTGGGAATTCATATGGATTTATCTTAAGAAACTATCATTCTGCTGACCATTCCTGGACATGATACATCTTTATTTCACCTAATAGCTGGTTGCTATAACCCCAAATAGCCAGTTGCTATAACCTCTGAGTGTCAGCCTGTTTAAAAGGGTCTCAAGCTTTATTATGGTTCAGTCTCCTGGATTCTCTTCCTGGGCTTACATGAATCTAGATTATAAGGATAATGAATACTTATTTAAGAACACTGCCTGCCAAGTCTTCTACAATGGCCCACCTGGGCCAACGTGGGAGGTGTAACTGTTCTCTTCAAGTTTTATAAAAATGCATTTGTCCTTCTGGCATTTGATGTTTCCAGATGAATGATCTGGATGCAAATAGGAGATAATAATTGGAAAAAAAAAAAACATGGCATTATAGCTACAGGTGTGGGCATGCTGATATTTGGCAGTGGAAGGAGAGTGGCAACTCTGTGATTTGGATGGGGATAAGATGAAAATAAATGAGAATCTTAATGGAGAGGCAGGGACATAAAGACCTATGGTTTATCAGCCAACCTGGAGGTTTCCTCATGAACAGAAACACACTGGCACAGATCTTCCAAACTATTACAAGATTCTTATATTTAACTGACTGCTGGGGCCCCCATTCCTCACCAGACTGCTACTACCATGGTTGATCACCATTTCCTTTAACCTTACAGGAAAATGAGACAGATACAGTGTCTCTCTCCAGATCCAAATGCAGGCATACTCATAGCTCAGCAAAATAAAGACGAATTTATTGCTCCAGAGGGGGGGGGGGGGAAACTATCCATTATAAAACACTAAAAACTCTAAGTTCAGATTTTTTTCTCCTGTAAGCTGTCATGGAAAAGAATTTTTTTTTCCTCCCCTTCTAGGTTCTTGAGACTGGTCTAAGAATTAAATTGACATGAGATAGATGAATAGAAGATAAACAAATAGAAGTGTAATATATATATACACATGGAAAAACCCTAAGAAAGTTGAGTAATGCACAAAAATGGCTGAAACCCTCACCTTAAATACTATTTTCAGTTAAAAATAGAATGTTAGAACTTCAAATGTGAGAAAGGAAATTCACATGGAGATGGAAAGGCAAATGTTTGGTAAACAAAGTTTTACTGGGCTAAGTAGAGACCATTCCACACAGAGTGGAATCTGATCTAATTAATACCCCCCACACCCAGTCCATGTGCATTGTAGATTTCTCTGGTAAGTGCTATATTCCTGTAATAGGCCCTCTATTTAAATTCTTCAAGGGGCAAGGGGCAAGGTCAAAGTTAGGGGTGAGGTCCAAGTTTCTTCCTGAGCCTTTCAGGCCTTGATTATTTTTAGCTGAAAATAATCCACAAGCCAAAGAGATATTTTGGAATGGCAAGTTTCACTCCTCTATAAATGCAACCCAGTGGATGTGCAGGTGTCAGCTGCACTTGTGAGTCACTATATGGTAATTGGGACTTTGGTAACCAATGCAAGAAACACACAAACAAAACACACTCGTATTATTGTTGTGAGTAATGAAGTCCTTTGTCTCTGACCTATGACTCTCTTGTCTTTTGACAAAACTCATGAAACTATTATAGGTAAGTGTGTTAGCTTACAAACGGGGTAAAAATCTCAGAATTTCAAAGCTCATGACTACCTAAATCCAGGTGGGCAGAAACATTACTGTTTATGAAAAAGTAGTGAGGCATAAGGCTGGTAAAATAGAGGGCTGGATTCTGAGAAGCCTTATTTTCCATACTATGATGTTTAGAATTTCCCTGTAATAGGGATTCATGAATAATTATTAATAAGTAGAGTGGCAGGTAGGAGAAGAGATTGGGTAAAGGAAGACTGGTGCTCAGAAACTTGTTAGCAGGCATCTGACAGTCTAGATGGAGATGACAATGACATTTCCCAGAATATTAGATATGGGAATGGAAAGGAGCAGAACAATTCAAGAGCCATTCTAAAAGTAAGCTCATGTAACTTGGCTTCCAACTAAATGTGAAAAATAAAATAAAGGATTCTAATATAACTATGAAGTTTTTTAGTTATGGGTCTGTCTAGATGTACAAAGCTGCGGTCCATGGGGTTGCTGAGGGTCGGACACGACTGAGCGACTTGACTTTCACTTTTCACTTTCATGCGTTGGAGAAGGAAATGGCAACCCACTCCAGTGTTCTTGCCTGGAGAATCCCAGGGACGGGGGAGCCTGGTGGGCTGCCATCTATGGGGTCACACAGAGTTGGACACGACTGAAGTGACTTAGCAGCTGCAGATGTACAAACAAGTTGAATTTCTGACACATAGCAGTCAAAGAACGTAAGTTAAGCTTCTCATGAAAATAATTATTAATAGGAAGAACAACTTAAAATAGTTTTCTAAATTTTAAAGGCATGAGCATTTTTCAGTTGAAATATAGTTGATTTATGATGTTAAATTCTGATGTACAGCAAAGCAACTCAGTTATATATATAAATATAGATATATCTATTTATATACTATATGTATATATAGATAGATATATCTTTTCATATTATTTTCCATTCTGGTTTATAACAGGATATTGAATATAGTTCTCTATGCCATATGATAGGACCTTATTGTTTATGCATTCTATATATAATAATTTGTATTTCCTAATTCAAAAATCCCAATCATTCCCTTCTCCATGCCTTTCCCCATTGGCAACCACAAATCTCCTGTCTATGTCTGTGAATCTGTTTCTGTTTCATAGATAAGATCATTTGTGTCATATTTTAGATTCCTACATATAAATGATTTGTCTTTGTGACTTACTTCACTTAATATGATAATCTCTAGGTCCACCTATGTTGCTGCAAATGACATTATTTCATTTTTATGAGTAACATTCCACTGTATATATTTACCACATATTCTGTATCCATTCATCTGTTAATGAACATTTAGGTTGTTACCATGTCTTGGCTATTGTAATAATGCTGGGATAAACATACAAATGCATGTATCTTTTTGAATTATAGTTCTGTCTGGGTATATGTCCAGTAGGGAGATTACTGTATATTTGACTACTGAATTTTTAATTTTCTTCTGCCTAATTTCTGATTGGGGTGTTTGTTTTTATATTGTTGAGTTGTATGAGTTGTTTATATATTTTGGAAATTAAGTCCTTGTTGGTTGCATCATTTGCAAATAGTTTTTCCCATTCTGTAGGTTGTCTTTTGTTCATGGTTCCCTTTGCTGTACAAAAACTTGTAAACTTAATCAGGTCCCATTTGTCTATTTTTGTTTTTATTTCTATTAAGGTATGAACATTTTTGGCCACTTATTTAGGTGACCTAAAGTATATTAATGTTCAGTCCTGCATGTTTCCTGTAAGTAGTCATATGCTGCTGCTACTGCTAAGTCGCTTCAATCGTGTCTGACTCAGTGTGACCCCATAGACGGCAGCCCACCAGATTCCCCCATCCCTGGGATTTTCCAGGCGAGAACACTGGAGTGCGTTGCCATTTCCTTCTCCAATGCATGAAAGTGAAAAGTGAAAGTGAAGTGGCTCAGTCATGTCCGACTCTTAGTGACCCCATGGACTGCAGCCCACCAGGCTTCTCCATCCATGGGCTTTTCTAGGCAAGAGTACTGGAGTGGGGTGCCATTGCATATACTTAGTTGTTAATTACAGCCACTACATAACTACTGTCATGTTCAGGGCAGTGGAAAAGGAATGGGTTATAGAGTCTGATGGTCCTTGGCCTAAATTCAATACCACATACTAGCCATAGTTACTTTGCCTCTCTGAGCCCATTCCTTCTTTACAAAATGGTGGTGCTTACTCCTACCTACCAAGGTTGTTCAGTAAATCACACAAGACACACATATAAAGTTCCTAGGACATTGTTGAACCTGGTTATTTTAATTACTCTCTGCTCACCTTCTTTCCTTGCCAAATTTACAACTGCCTCCTTAGAACTGAATTGCTCAGATCATCCAATCCCTTTTCCCATACCTTTCCTCTAGTCGTTATACTTCCCTTATTTTCTACTCAGACGAGCATCAGCTCAGTCTTTATGGCTCTCCACATACCACGTTTGAATGTCTTTCTCACACCATGCTTCCTTGGGCTGCCCTATTTAATTTACTCTAGGACTCTTATTTCCCAAAATATTTTTGGGTGAATACTTCTAAATCTAACTTCTCTCATTTAGAACTAGAGGGTGAAAAATCAGTAACATTAAAACTGAGAAACAAAATCTTCTTTTTAGAACTTTTATTTTCTATTTAGTGTTAGGATGGTAGTGTTAGAATGGAGATTATGGCAAAACCTTGTGGCAAATCTTCTTCCAAAAGAAAGTGATGGATATAAGAAATAAACTAAATATTAAGGTCCTCATGTGGCTCCCATAAAGTTCACAGTTTAGGTTTCAGGTAGGCAGGATCATTGACAACAAGTGTGATTCTGTGGGAACCATGTTCCTAGTCACTCTGTTTAAAGCGATATAATCAAATATTTTGATTAAAATCAGGGTTTGGGATCAGATGGGCCAGGATTCCATTACTTTAGCTTTGTCATTTATAAGCTGTGTAACCTTGGACAAATTACTTAATCTATTTAAACCTCAATTTCCTAAATTATAAAGAAGAAAACAGTAAAGGTACCCATGCCAGGGATCATTGTGAGGACTAAGCTGAATAAACTATGTAAAACGCAATGGCTAGCTGTTGTGAGTACTCAATAAATGTTAGGCATTGTAATATGTTTTTTGTGTAGGTGGGAAGCACAAACTGGATTTGAATTCAGACATTTGACTCAATGATTGTATTTTTAAAAGCCTCTATAAAATTATCCTAAAAAGTGATTTATTTGTATGACTTTTGTAATTACAGCATGTCATAATAGATGTTAAAGCAGAACATTAAAACTACTATACAAATATAACATTACTATTATTAAATACATAAGTAAACACATAAGATTATCAATCTTAGACCAAGAAATTCTATTATGCAAAGTACTTTTAGAACACATAGTTATATAAAAAGAGAAAAATTTGCTCAGAAAGCGAGGAATAAGTCATCTTTATAAGCTTTCATTCTAATAGCACTACTTAGATGACAAATCATAAAACGATTTCATAGCTATTACATTTATAAAAACATTCTCATTAACAGTGTAATCTTTCACAATATGTTATTTACCTGATACTTAGATGCAAATGTGATCTGAGAGTATTAATTTTTAAAATGAGTATCACAATGACCCTAAAAGATAACTGTCAAGCACACAGAAACAACCAAGTACTTGTAATAAAAGTCACATAAACTTCTCCGGTACAGATCGTATTAACATTTTATGTACTCTACAGGCAGTAAATGCTGTATTCTATCATGTAAATTCATTTCTAGCTACTCCTTATAAATCAGAGACCTGATATATCCTAACACTCTGACCTATAAATGCTTTTTGAGTCATGCTTTGTTGCACTTATCATCGTATTTGTTTGTCAAACACATTCACAAATCCTACATTCTAAAATAAATATTTATGGGCTCTTATTGCCAGAATTTAACTGGCTGTGGTTAAAACATTCTAGAGGTGTCAGGATATTCCCACATAACCTATGTCCATATACAGTCATGAAGTCATAGAATCAAACCTTTCACAAGCAAATGTAATTTCCCTCAGCCTCTTTAACACCTGGTTTCTTCCCAGATGATTTGAAAAATGCTTCAATTATTCTAGTGTGACAATACCAGAAAACATCAGTTTAGCCATGTTTACCTATTGTGGGGACAAAAGAACAGTGAGACACTCAAGCACGTCCTTATCACTAGTGTATTCTTAAAAAATGATTCTTTTTACATATTTGTTTACCATGCATTAAGAGTAAAGGCTGAGGATGTCATGAGGGAAAATGGAAAGGGATGATCATTCTGGATGGTTAGACTGAGATGGAGCTCATCACCTCTTCTTAGTGTGAATCAGTTTGGTTCCATAGGTGAACATCTCCTTCAGCAAAGTCAAAGAGCCAAGAGACATATACCCACTGCATAAGAGAATCCACCATGCTTTTATTCCATCTTCCAGTCCACAACCAATATTTCTTTCTGCCTCATAGACTATTCTTCCTGAGACGAAAAATGGTGATACCATTTTAGCCATCTTGATGTTTCCATAGATATTTTGATGCCCTAATAATGTTTTGACAGTCTTTAAAGATTAGTTTTCCAGTAAGCTTCCCAACCTACCCCTCCTTTAGGTACTAAACATGCAGTGATGAAAACATGATGTCTAGTGGTCATCGACATATGCTAGTGATTTCTTCAAGGCATTATATGGAATTTAGCAGATTTTTTTTTACTTCTACTTTGTAGTTTTTTACTTATTTTAGTAGAGGTTTTGAGGGTTTTTATTTTATTTAATTATATATATGTATGGCAACCTACTCCAGTATTCTTGCCTGGAGAATCCCAGGGACAGAGGAGCCCAGTGGGCTGCCGTCTATGGGGTCGCACAGAGTCGGACATGACTGAAGCGACTTAGCAGTAGCAGCAGCATATATATGTATATACATTTTAGTTTTATTACCTAGTGGTTTGTTTTTTCCATTTTCATAATTTTTTGAATTATGAGTTAATTTTTTTCCAATTCTCATCAGTTTTATTCTCCACATGCTTTCCATCATTCCCCTTTTAAAATTAGTCAAATGTAAACTATATAACTGTTCAATAATCAAATTTCACTTGCATCCAAACTCACCTCATTTCTAGGCAAAATTACAGCATACTGTAATGGAGTCCATTAAGATGAGAAATGCCACAGTTTTGAAGACCTCATCCCAATTTTTCTATCAGTGAAAAGATAAACTACCTACTTCCCATTCACTGCCTCAGCCATCACTTCTTTACTAAAACTAGTAGGAGAGTCGTTTATTACATAAAATAAGGAATCAGGACTTTTCCTCCAAAATGTGGTTCTTTTTCAGTGACTATCATGATGACCAATTTGTGGACAATTAAGTAACTAATCAGCTATCAGTATACTTTATAATCAGGTAGTGCTTTACAGTGTAGAAAATATTACTACCAATCCAATCAAGTATACAGAATTTGAATCTTTTTATTTCAGACTAATTGACTGAAAGTAGATTGTCTGAAAACAAAGTCTACACCATCTTTCAGTGGACTAGCTATTTTATTAAAGGAAAATAATTAATAATAATAATAAATGTGGGGAAAGCATTGATTATAATGGTATACCATGAAAACATTTTATAGTCTTTTTAAGAATCTTTAATTTTCTCAAAATTTTTCACTTATTATTTCTTTTTTATTTACTGGCATACAATTGACATATAATATCATGTTTGTTTCAAGCATACAACATAATGCTTTGATATTTTTAAATATGACAAACTGATTACCACAATAACTCTAGTTACATGTCACCATATATAGTTACAAAAATTTTTTTCTTGTGATGAAGAAATGTTTAAGGTCTACACTCTTAGCAACTTTAAAATTTATAACATACTATTATTAACTATAGTTACCATGCTGTATATTACGTGAAAGTCACTCAGTCATATCTGACTCTTTGCAACCCCATGGTCACAAAGACCACAGAATTCTCCAGGCCCAAAAAGTGAACGGGTAGCCATCCCCTTCTCCAAGTTATCTTTGCAACCCAGGGATCAAACCCACATCTCCTGCATTGCAGGTGGATTCTTTACCAGGTGAGCCACCAGGAAAACCCAAGAATACTGGAATAAGTAGCCTATCCAGCAAATCTTCCTGACCCAGGAATCAAACTGAGATCTCCTGCACTGCAGGCAGATTCTTTACCAGCTGAGCTACAACGGTTTTGTTTTTTGTTTTCTAGATTTCACATGTAAATTAAATCATACAGTATTTATCTTTCTTTGATTTATTTCACTTAGCATAATGCCCTCAAGTTCTGTCCACTTTATTGTAAATGGTAATATTTCATTGTTTTTTATGGCTGAATAATATTCCATTATATAAATAAAGATATAGACAATATTTTCTTTGACAGTTCATTCATCAATTGGTGCTTTTGTTGTTTTTATATCTTGGCTATTGTGAATAATGTTGTGGATGAACATAGGATGTATGTATATTTTCCCTTTGTGTTTTCATTTTCTTCACAGACGTGAACTCCCTATATCATATAGTAGTTCTATTTTTAAATTTTTGAGAAAACTTCATACTGTTTTCCATAATAACTGAGCCAATTTGCCTACACACCAACAGTGCACAATTTGTATTCCCTTTTCTCCATAACCTTACCAACACTTAAATATTTTTGTCTTTTTGATAATAGCCATTCTAATAGATGTGAGGTGGCATCTCACTGTGGTTTTTATTTGCATTTCCCTGATTAGTGATATTGAGCACTTTTCACATACATACTGACCATCTGTCTTATTCGGAAAAATATCTATTCAGATCCTCTACTCATTTATTTATGGATTGTTTGTTTCTTTTCTATTGAATTGTATTTTTTTTTTTTACTTATTTTAGATAGTAACTCCTTATCAGATATATGGTTTGTAAATATTTTTTTCCTGTTCCATATATTGCCACTTGATTTTGTTTATGATTTTATTTGCTGTGAGAAGCTTTTTCATTTATGTAGTCTTATTTACTTTTGTTTTGTTGCCTTTGCTTTTGGTGTCAAATCCAAAAAATTACTGCCAAAATATATATTAAAGAATTCACTGATTGTATTTTCGTATTTTTAGTTTTTAATTTTTATTGGAGGATAGTTCACTTACAATGTTGTGTTCATTTCTGCTGTACAGAAAAGTGAATCAGTTATATATATATATGTGTGTGTGTATATATATATATATATATATACTCTTTTATTAGATTGTCTTCCTATAGAGTATTGAGTAGAGTTCCCTGTATTATATTATTCTTGTTGTTGCTTGGTTGTGTCCAGCTCTTTGGGACCTCATGGACTGTAGCATGCCAGGCTCCTCTGTCCTCCACTTCTCCCAGAGTTTGCTTAGATTCATATCCTTTGAGTTGGTGATGCTATCTAATCATATCATCTTCTCCAGCCGTCTTTTCCATTTGCCTTCGATCTTCCCGGCATCTGGATCCTTCCCAATGAGTCAAGTCTTCAAATCATGTGGCCAAAATATTGAAGCTTCAGCAACAAACCTTCCAATGAATATTCAGGGTTGATTTCCTTTGAGATTGACTGGCTTGATCTCCTTGCTATTCAAAGGACTCTCAAGAGTCTTCCCTAGCACAATAAGAAAGCATCAATTATTTGACATCAGCCTTCTTTATGGTCCAACTCTCACATCCATACCTGACTACTGGAAAAACCATAGCTTAGACTATATTGACCTTTGCAAGCAAAGTGATGTCTCTGCTTTTTAATACACTGTCTAGGTTTGTCATAACTTCCCTTTCAAGGAGCAAGTGTCTTTTAATTTCATGGCTGCAGTCACTGTCTGTAATAATTTTGGAGCCCAAGAAAATAAAATCTGTCACTGCTTCCACTTTTTCCCCTTCTATTTGCCATGAAATGATGAGATCAGATGCCATGATCTTCGTTTTTTGAATATTGAATTTTAAGCCAGCTCTTTCACTGTCTTCTTTCACCCTCATTAAGAGATTCTTTAGTTCCTTTTCACTTTCTGCCATTAGAATGGTATCAACTGCATATCTAAGGTTGTTGCTATTTCTCCTGGCAGTCTTGATTCCAGCTTGTGATTCATACAGCCCAGCATTTCACATGATGTACTCTGCATATAAGTTAAATAAGCAGGGTGACTTTATACAACCTTGCAGTATTTCTTTCCCGGTTTCAAAAAAGCATTGTTCCATCTGGTTCTTACTATTGCTCTTGACCTGCATAGAGACTTCTCAGGAAGCAGGTAAGGTGGTCTGGTATTCCCAGCCTTGTCTAATTCAGTGAAACTAAGCCATGCCATGTAGGGCCACCTAAGACAGACGGGTCATGGTGGAGAGTTCTGACAAAATGTGGTCCACTGGAGAAGGGAATGGCAAACCAGTATTCTTGCCTTGAGAACCCCATGAACAGTATGAAAAGGCAATGAGATATGACACTGAAAGATGAACTCCCAAGGTCAGTAGGTGCCTAATATATTACTGGAGGTCAGTGGAGAAAAAACTCCGGAAAGAATGAAGGGACGGAGCCAAAGCAAAAACAACACACAGTTGTGGATGTGACTGGTGATAGAAGCAAGGTCCGATGCTGTAAAGAGCAATATTGCTTAGGAACCTGGAGTGTTAGGACCATGAATCAAGGCAAATTGGAAGTGGTCAAACAGGACATGGTAAGAGTGAACGTTGACATTCTAAGAATCAGTGAACTAAAATAGATTAGAATGGGTGAATTTAACTCAGATGACCATTATATCTACTACTGTGGGCAAGAATCCCTTATAAGAAATGGAGTAGCTCTCATAGTCAATAAAAGAATCGAAATGCTGTACTTGAATGAAATCTCAAAAACAACAGAATAATCTCTGTTCGTTTCCAAGGCAAACCATTCCATATCATGGTAATCCAAGTCTATACCCCAACCAGTAACACTGAAGAAGCTGAAGTTGGCAGAACTCTGTTAGCCTTTGCCCTGCTTCATTCTGTACTCCAAGGCCAAAATTGCCTGTTACTCTAGGCTGTTTCTTGTCTTCCTACTTCTGCATTCCAGTCCCCTATAATGAAAAAGACATCTTTTTTTAGTGTTAGTTCTAAAAGGTCTTGTAGGTCTTCACAGAACTATTCAACTTCAGCTTCTTCAGTGTTAGTGGTTAGGGCATAGGCTTAGATTACCATGATATTGAATGTTTTGCCTTGGAAACGAATGGAGATCATTCTGTAGTTTTTGAGCTTGCATCCAACTACTGCATTTCGGACTCTTTTGTTGACTATGAGGGCTACTCCATTTCTTCTAAGGGATTCTTGCCCACTGTAGTAGATATAACGGATATCTGAGTTAAATTCCCCCATTCAAGTCCATTTTAGTTCTCTGATTCCTACAATGTTGATGTTCCCTCTTGCCATGTCCTGTTTGACCACTTCCAGTTTGTCTTAATTCATGGACCTAACATTCCAGGTTCCTATGCAATATTGCTCATTACAGCATCAGACCTTGCTTCTATCATTAGTCACATCCACAACTGGATGTTGGTTTTGCTTTTGCTCCCTCTCTATTCTTTCTGGAGTTGTTTCTCCAGTGATCTCCAGTAACATATTGGGGCACCTGCTCACCTGGGGAGTTCATCTTTCAGTGTCATATCTTTTTCCCTTTTCATACTGTTCATGGGGTTCTCAAGGCAAAAATACTGAAGTCTTTTGCCATTCCCTTCTCCAGTGGACCACATTTTGCCAGAACTCTCCACCATGACCCATCCATCTCAGATGGCCTACAAGGCATGGCTCATAGTTTCATTGAGTTAGACAGGCTGTGGTCCATGTGATCAGATTGGTTAGTTTCCTGTGATTGTGGTTTTCAGTCTGTCTGCCCTCTGATGGAGAAGGATAAGAGGCTTATGGAAGCTTCCTGATGGGAGAGACTGACGGAGGGGGAAACCGGGTGTTGTTCTGATGGGCAGGGCCATGCTCTGCCCACTGAGGCCAAACTGTATACTTAGTAGACACTTGTTGATTTGTGGTTTGACATAGACAAGAAGACATGGAATTAAAAAGAAATGACATTGCTACTAGCCATTGACAAAAGCTTTGATATTCTTGCAAAGAAGTACTGGTACAGTAGTCAGCAAAGGACAGTGTGCAACAGCCACAACATGCACAAAGTCAACAGATTCAAGAAGTTCTAGGTTTTCTCATTCTGGTCAGTCTTATCAATAGGAGGCTGACAATATTACTGCTATTTACATATTGGTACCACACTGGCATGGATTTGCATAATGTATTGAGGCTCTATGCTCCAGAGAGTTGCATTGTAACATATTGGTGCTTAATGAACTCTGAAAAAATTGATTTTCCACAGAGTAAATTAAGGAATGCATTATAGCTGTTAAAGCAATCTTAAGGGAAATCCGAAGCTTCCACTGCAGCACCATGCTTAGTAAGTAATAAATTACATGTTATACTTATTTGCCTTAATTCATGCTAATTTTGTCCAATTAATGTATCACAGTAATTCAGAAGCCTGTCACAGGAGAGCTAATTATTTATTGGATTTTTGTGTTCAGCTCCCTAGGAGTCTACTAGCAAACAAACTTGCGACTGTCTTTCTCTTAGGTCCACGGTGACATTCTTATGTCTTACTGTGGGGAAGTTAGATTCTTCCTTCTTTCCCAGGTTTTAAAAATGAATTATGGTGTATCTGAGTCAGATTCTTATTTTTTGATTGATGAAATAGTTTCACAACTTGCCACTCTATTAGTATAAGACCTACTATCTTCCCTATCAACATGGTTCTGCTGAAGAGTCTGTATATTTCAGAGTTCTCACTAAGAAAAAACACATTTTTATTTGTTCATTATGGGTATGTCTGTCTTTCACCCAAAGTGAATTGGAAAAGTGAGGCAGTGAACTGGACAATTTCACCAGAGGTTCCCATTTGGGGGCCACATTTCTGTCTTTTAGAGCATTCCATTGGATTTTCTGGATACTAGTATTATTCTCTTCACTCTGCAGAATCTTGGTTCTCAACCTTAAAAGGCCACATGCAGTGTTCTAGAAGTATTGTTTAGGGAAAAAATCAAATCTAATTCACAATAGCAACCTAAATCCACTTTGCAAGTATAGCTTTTTTATTTTACTGTGTGGTACACTGTTAATTCACAAACCCTCCTGATGAATTACTATGAGATTAATATGTGCAATTCATACTTATAAATTAGAGAAGGCGATGGCACCCCACTCCAGCACTCTTGCCTGGAAAATTCCACGGATGGAGGAGCCCGGTCGGCTGCAGTCCATGGGGTCGCTCAGAGTCGGACAGGACTGAGCTACTTCACTTTCACTTTTCACCTTCATGCGTTGGAGATGGAAATGGCAACCCACTCCAGTATTCTTGCCTGGAGAATCCCAGGAACAGGTAAGCCTGGTGGGCTGCCGTCTATGGGGTTGCACAGAGTCAGACACGACTGAAGCGACTTAGCAGTAGCAGCATACCTATAAATAATGTGGCAGTTGCTAAATAATTTGTACACCATGATAAGAGACAGACATCAGAGTTAAAGGAGCAGTGCTTTACCAGCTGGGAAATGTTCACTATTTTCTGGGATTCTGACAAACCCACACATTTGCAGACAGTTATTTGTAAAGGGTGAGAAGCATTTGATCTCTTGTTTTGCTCCCTCCTATAATCATCAGGAGAGCACTTGTCCGATGATTACCATCTTCCAGCCAAATGAAAAAAAAAAAGTACCACTCTTTTAAATACATAAATGTAGAATGATATTTACCAGCAAGTTCTATTACAATGATCAGCAGCAGTTGAGACACACTTGCCAAGGTGTTTAAAAGTTTACCTTTACAACTGTCTTTAATTTGATAAGGAAAAATGATGACATCTTTTTGTTCCAATGGTTTATACTAACCTGTTTGCCCATAAGCAATCAAGTGTATGAGAATCAGCAGACTTCTCCAAACTGTACAGTTATACACCTTAGTATACGATTACTTCAAAAGAAATTGCCACCCACTATATAATGTTATTTTTCACCTCCTCACAGTTTTTGTTAGTTTGTTTGTTTGTTTATGATTCATTCAAAACTGGAAATACATTTCTGGGTTTTTGTTTCCTCTCTTTTACATATGGCGTTAACGTTTCAGCCATTTTTTCTTTCTGTTATTTTTAAACTATAGTTTATAAGGTTAAATTAACATGTCATTTCCTGGTTCCTTTTCTTATAGGAAAGTCCTTCAGCCAATTACATTACTTCTTGCAAAAATGAATTTTCAACTGCAGCTTCACCCTTTGTAAACTTTGACCAAATTTAGAATAGAATAGTAATATCTAGTTTATTACTGAGTAGAAGTCCTCCAAAGAAAATGCAGATATGAGAAGTCTTGTGTTGGTTATTTCACATGTATTCCAATACCCTCTAAGGCATAATTTGTCCCAACATATACTACCCTACTGCCCAACATTGAAGACTTGCACCGTTTAAAGTGTCTCTGTTTTACTTTAATTTTTATTCAAATATAATTACAATGTTGTGTTAGTGTCTACTGTACAGCCAATGAATCAGCCATCCATATACATACATTCCCTCCCTCTTGTACTTCCTTCCCATGCAGGTCATCACAATGTGTTAAGCAAAGTTCCTTGGCCAGAGTGTATGTTCTCATTAGTTATCTACTTTATACATAATATTAATAGTGTGTATGTATCAATCCAAATCATCCAGTCTCTCCCACACCCACCCATATATTTGTCCTCTACATCTGTTTCTGTATTTCTGCTTTGCATATAACATCACTCATACCATTTTTCTAGATTCTACATATATACATTAATATATTAATACATTTGTTTTTCTAACTTCACTCTGTATGATAAACTCCAGGTCCATCTACATCTGTACAAATAACCCAATTTTTATGGCTGTGATATTCCATTGTATACATGTAATACATCTTCTTTATCATTCCTCTGCTGATGAACATTTAGGTTACTTCCATGTCCTGGCTATTGTAAATAGTGCTGTGATAAACATTGGGGTGTATCTTTTTGAATTATGGTTTTCTTTGGGTATATGCCCAGAAGTATAATTGCTGTTTCATATGATAGCTCTATTTTTAGTTTTAAGGAAATTTCATACTGTTTTCCAAAATGGTTGTATCAACTTACACTCCCACCAACAGTGTATAAGGGTTCGCTTTTCTCCACTGCCTCTCCGGTATTTATTGTTTGTAGATTTTTTGATGATGGCCATTCTGACCAATGTGCAGTGATATCTTATTGTTTTTTGATTTGCATTTCTCTGATAATTGGTGATGTTCAGAATCTTTTCAAGTGTTTGTTAACTGTCTGTATATCTTATTTGGAGTAACATCTGTTTAGATCTTCTGCCCATTTTTTGACTGGGTTGTTGGTTTTTTGTTTTTGTTTTTTGATACTAAACTGCATGAGCTACTTGTATATTTTGGAGATTGATCCTTTATCAGTTGCTTCATGTGCAAATATTTTCTCCCATTCTGATGATTGTCTTTTCATCTTGTTTATGATTTTCTTTGCAAAAGCGTTTACATTTAATTAGGTCCTGTTTGTTTGTTTTTATTTTCATTATTCTAGGTGGTGGGTCAAAAAATATCTTGCTGCAACTTATGACAAAGAGTGTTCGGCTTATATTTCCCTCATAGAGTTTTGTAGTGTCTGGCCTTACGTTTAGGTCTTCAATACATTTTGAGTTTATTTTTGTGTATGACGTTAGGGAGTGTTCTAATTTCATTCTTTTATATGTAGCTATCCAGTTTTCTCATCAATACTTACTGAAGAGACTATCTTATCTCCATTGGATATTCTTGCTTTCTTTGTCATAGATTAGGTGACCATAGGTGCATGGGTTTATCTCTGGGCTTTCTGTCCTGTTCCTGATCCAGTACCATGCTGTCTTGAGGGTGGAAATATCTTCGTTTTTTAATGAAAGATTTAAACTGTTGTCTCCTCACTTCAGTCTTTATATATATTTCAGTTCAGTTCAGTTCAGTCACTCAGTCATGTCCGACTCTTTGCGACCCCCTGAATCGCAGCACGCCAGGCCTCCCTGTCCATCACCAACTCCTGGAGTTCACTCAGACTCACGTCGGTCGAGTCAGTGATGCCATCCAGCCATCTCATCCTCTGTCGTCCCCTTTTTCTCCCGCCCCCAATCCATCCCAGCATCAGAGTATTTTCCAATGAGTCAACTCTTCACATGAGGTGGCCAAAGTACTGGAGTTTTAACATCATTCCCTCCAAAGAAATCCCAGGGCTGATCTCCTTCAGAATGGACTGGTTGGATCTCCTTGCAGTCCAAGGGACTCTCAAGAGTCTTCTCCAACACCACAGCTCAAAAGCATCCATTCTTCGGTGCTCAGCCTTCTTCACAGTCTAACTCGCACATCCATACATGACCGCTGGAAAAACCATAGCCTTGACTAGACGAACCTTTGTTGGCAAAGTAATGTCTCTGCTTTCCAATATGCTATCTAGGTTGGTCATAACTTTTCTTCCAAGGAGTAAGCGTCTTTTAATTTCATGGCTGCAGTCACCATCTGCAGTGATTTTGGAGCCCAGAAAAATAAAGTCTGATATTGTTTCCACTGTTTCCCCATCTATTTCCCATAAAGTGATGGGACCAGATGCCATGATCTTCGTTTTCTGAATGTTGAGCTTTAAGCCAACTTTTTCACTCTCTTCTTTCTCTTTCATCAAGAGGCTTTTTAGTTCCTCTTCACTTTCTGCCATAACGGTGGTGTCATCTGCATATCTGAGGTTATTGGTATTTCTCCCAGAAATCTTGATTCCAGCTTCTTCCAGCCGAGCGTTTCTCATGATGTACTCTGCAGAGAAGTTAAATAAGCAGGGTGACAATATCCAGCCTTGACATACTCGTTTTCCTATTTGGAACCAGTCTGTTGTTCCATGTCCAGTTCTAACTGTTGCTTCCTGACCTGCATACAGATTTCTCAAGAGGCAGGTCAGGTGGTCTGGTATTCCCATCTCCTTCAGAATTTTCCACAGTTTATTGTGATCCACACAGTCAAAGGCTTTGGCATATATTTGCTTTCCCTCAATTAATACTGTGACACTAAAGTTCTGAGTCCTGACCAAATGCTATTGGAAATGATTAAAATTCAACCTAATCAGCTCTGTGCATTTTAGATTAGATTGCTTCATTTCTGGATTCCTAAAAATCTTAGGACATTAGTAGGCTAGGCTGGGTCAGGCCTAGGATCTGTGTGTATTCAACCTTGAAGGAGGAAAGTCTGGCACCCAGAACCTTCTCACTATGGGTCTCCTGAACTCAGATGAGAGTTGCCCTGTGTTTACAAGTTCCCTCCCTCAGTGTTTTGACTTAGCCCTACTTGGCTGGCTGGGAGACAGTCGCTCTGAGACATGTGTGAGGTGGGGATGCAGCACATGGTGTTGGTGAGGGGCTTAGCTAGAACCTATCAGATTCTGTTTGGTCCCAGAATCTCCCTGGGCCTGAACTACTTCACCAATAAAGCATGGTCAGTCAGAGCAAATAATCATCACTAAATTTCCAGGTGTGATGCCTTGTTTTTCTCCGAGTTTAATCTAAAAAACACAAGTGATGACAGGCCTTAGTGGGCAAAAGCAGAACTCTTCCTGTCCTGTGGAGTCAGGCCAAGATCCAAGAAAGGATGACAAAAGCCCAAAGACTTCCCTCTCCCTGAACTTTCTTAAATATGGAAAGAAAGAATTTCCTAAGTCTTATTTGACAAACTTAGCTACACCTTGTTTTTTCTTGTATCAAGCTACCCAAAGTAATGGATTATTATCTGTTCCATTTTTAGTAACATTTGGAATTTTAGAACTTAAACATTTTTGTACCCCAGAGTTAAAGACAATGGTGACATATGGATAACATATACCCATCATTGCCCATTTCCTCTCCAGTCAGCAAGGCTGTGTTCTGAGAGCTCTGTACCTCTAGGAGGCTGGCCAATGTGGCCAGATCCATCCCAAGAGGAATCCCAGACATTGTTACTAGTCGCGAGAACCTTATTCTCTCTCTTTTGTTTATTATGGTTCACACACTGTCCACAAAAATAAAACAACTAGAAATCACAGAGAAGTCATATTCTTCAGACTTTATTTTAAGTAAAAAGTAAAGAACATGCTATGGAAACTTTAAAACTAATAAATCTAAAATGGCGTAGCCATTATGGTCAACAAGAGAGTCCGAAATGCAGTACTTGGATGCAATCTCAAAAATGACAGAATGATCTCTGTTCGTTTCCAAGGCAAACCATTCAATATCATGGTAATCCAAGCCTATGCCCCAACCAGTAATGCTGAAGAAGCTGAAGTGGAATGGTTCTATGAAGACCTACAAGACCTTTTAGAACTAACACCAAAAAAGATGTTCTTTTCATTATAGGGGACTGGAATGCAAAAGTAGGAAGTCAAGAAACACCTGGAGTAACAAGCAAATTTGGCCTTGGAGTATGGAATGAAGCAGGGCAAAGGCTAATAGAGTTTTGCCAAGAGAACGCACTGGTCATAGCAAACACCCTCTTCCAACAACACAAGAGAAGACTCTACACATGGACTTCACCAGATGGTCAACACCAAAATCAGCTTGATTATATTCTTTGCAGCCAAAGATGGAGAAGCTCTATACAGTCAGCAAAAACAAGACCGGAAGCTGACTGTGGCTCAGATCTTGAACTCCTTATTGCCAACTTCAGACTTAAATTGAAGAAAGTGGGGAAAACCACTAGGCCATTCAGGTATGACCTAAATCAAATCCCTTATGATTATACAGTGGAAGTGAGAAATAGATTTAAGGGACTAGATCTGATAGACAGAGTGCCTGATGAACTATGGAATGAGGTTCATGACATTGTACAAGAGACAGGAATCAAGACCATCCCCATGGAAAAGAAATGCAAAAAAGCAAAATGGCTGTCTGAGGAGGCCTTACAAATAGCTGTGAAAAGAAGAGAAGCAAAAAGCAAAGGAGAAAAGAAAAGATATATGCATCTGAATGCAGAGTTCCAAAGAATAGCAAGAAGAGATAAGAAAGCCTTCCTCAGTGATCAATGCAAAGAAATAAAGGAAAACAACAGAATGGGAAAGACTAGAGATCTTTTCAAGAAAATTAGAAATACCAAGGGAACATTTCATGCAAAGATGGGCTCGATAAAGAACAGAAATGGTATGGACCTAACAGAAGCAGAAGATATTAAGAAGAGATGGCAAGAATACACAGAAGACCTGTACAAAAAAGAGCTGCACGACTAAGATAATCACGATAGTGTGATCACTGACCTAGAGCCAGACATCCTGGAATGTGAAGTCAAGTGGGCCTTAGAAAGCATCACTACGAACAAAGCTAGTGGAGGTGATGGAATTCCAGTTGAGCTATTCCAAATCCTGAAAGATGATGCTGTGAAAGTGCTGCACTCAATATGCCAGCAAATTTGGAAAACTCAGCAGTGGCCACAGGACTGGAAAAGGTCAGTTTTCATTCCAATCCCAAAGAAAGGCAATGCCAAAGAATGCTCAAACTACCGCACAATTGCACTCATCTCACATGCTAGTAAAGTAATGCTCAAAATTCTCCAAGCCAGGATTCAGCAGTACATGAACCATGAACTTCCAGAGTTCAAGCTCGTTTTAGAAAAGGCAGAGGAAACAGAGATCAAATTGGCAACATCCACCGGATCATCGAAAAAGCAAGAGAGTTCCAGAAAAACTTCTCTTTCTTCTTTATTGACTATGCCAAAACCTTTGACTGTGGGGATCACAATAAACTGTGGAAAATTCTTCAAGAGATGGGAATACCAGACCACCTGACCTGCCTCTTCAGGAAGCAACAGTCAGAACTGGACATGGAACAACAGACTGGTTCCAAATAGGAAAAGGAGTACGTCAAGGCTGTATATTGTCACCCTGCTTATTTAACTTATATGCAGAGTACATCATGAGAAACGCTGGGCTGAAGAAGCACATGCTGGAATCAAGATTTCAGGGAGAAATATCAACAACCTCAGATATGCAGATAACACCACCATTATGGCAGAAAGCAAAGAAGAACTAAAGAGCTTCTTGATGAAAGTGAAAGAGGAGAGTTAAAAAGTTGGCTTAAAGCTCAGCATTCAGAAAATGAAGATCATGGCATCTGGTCCCATCACTTCACGGGAAATAGATGGGGAAACAGTGGAAACAGTGGCTGACTTTATTTTTTTAGGCTCCAAAATCACTGCAGGTGGTGACTGCAGCCATGAAATTAAAAGACGCTTACTCCTTGGAAGGAAAGTTATGACCACCATAGATAGCATATTGAAAAGAGAGATATTACTTTGCCAACAAACGTCTGTCTAGTCAAGGCTCATATATAGTCATATATGGATGTGAGAGTTGGACTATAAAGAAAGCTGAGTGCCGAAGAATTGATGCTTTTGAACTGTGGTGTTGGAGAAGACTCTTGAGAGTCCCTTGGACTGCAAGGAGATCCAACCAGTCCATCCTAAAGGAAATCAATCCTGGGTATTCATTGGAAGGACTGATGCTAAAGCTGAAACTCCAATGCTTTGGCCACCTCATGTGAAGAGTTGACTCATTGGAAAAGACCCTGATGCTGGGAGGGATTGGGGGCAGGAGGAGAAGGGGACAGAGGATGAGATGGCTGGATGGCATCACCGACTCGATGGACATGAGTTTGAGTGAACCCCAGGAGTTGGTGATGGACAGGGAGGCCTGGTGTGCTGCGATTCATGGGGTTGCAAAGAGTTGGACATGACTGAGCTGAACTGATTGTAAGTAAGACCCTGTGCTTTTTGTTCTTTAATGTGAACCTACAGTTTTCACATGTTATGTTGTCAATGTTTTTATATCATTAAATCTACTGTGAAAACAACATTTTAAAGATATTTATATAATTTTCAATCTCGCTGTATTGTTTTTTTTTAATTTTATTTTATTTTTAAACTTTACATAACTGTATTAGTTTTGCCAAATATCAAAATGAATCCGCCACAGGTATACATGTGTTCCCCATCCTGAACCCTCCTCCCTCCTCCCTCCCCATTCCATCCCTCTGGGTTGTCCCAGTGCACCAGCCCCAAGCATCCAGTATCGTGCATCGAACCTGGACTGGCAACTCATTTCATACATGCTATTTTACATGTTTCAATGCCATTCTCCCAAATCTTCCCACCCTCTCCCTCTCCCACAGAGTCCATAAGACTGTTCTAGACATCAGTGTCTCTTTTGCTGTCTCGTACACAGGGTTATTGTTACCATCTTTCTAAATTACATATATATGCGTTAGTATACTGTATTGGTGTTTTTCTTTCTGGCTTACTTCACTCTGTATACTAGGCTCCAGTTTCATCCACCTCATTAGAACTGATTGAAATGTATTCTTTTTAATGGCTGAGTAATACTCCATTGTGTATATGTACCACAGCTTTCTTATCCATTCATCTGCTGATGGACATCTAGGTTGCTTCCATGTCCTGGCTATTATAAACAGTGCTGCGATGAACATTGGGATACTCGTGTCTCTTTCCCTTCTGGTTTCCTCAGTGTGTATGCCCAGCAGTGGGATTGCTGGATCATAAGGCAGATCTCGCTGTATTGTAAAAATATCTTTTCCATTACAGTTTATCTCAGGATATTGAATATAGTTCTCTGTGCTATACAGCAGGACGTTGTTGTTATCTATCCTATATATGACAGTGTGCATCTACTAACTCCAAACTCCAGTCCATCTCTCCTTTTGTCCCCTTAGCAACTACAAATCTGTTCTCTATGTCTGTGAGTCTTATTTCTGTTTCATAGATATGTTCATTTGTATCATATTATAGATTCCATATGTAAGTAATGTCTTTTTATGATTTACTTCACTTTGTATGATAATGTCTAGTTGCATCCATATTGCTGAATTATTTCATTCTTTTTTATGGTTATTAGTATTCCATTGTATATGTGTATTGCATCATCTTTATCCATTCATCTGTTGATGGATATTTAGGTTGTTTCCTTGTCTTGACTATTGTAAATAGTGCTCCTATGAATATAGAGGTACATGTGATTTATTGAATTATAGTTTTATCTGGATATAGACCCGGGAGTAGGATTAGTGGATCATGTGACAATTCTATTTTTAGTTTTTCTGAGGAACCTCCGTACTATTTTCCATAGTGGCTGCACCAACTTAACATTCCCACAATAGTATAGGAGTATTTCCTTTCCTCCACACCCTCTCTGGCATTTGTTATTTGTAGACTTCTTAATGATGGTCATTTTGGGCAGAGTGAGGTAGTACCTCATTGTTGTTTTGATTTGCATTTCTCTAAAAATTAGTGATGTTGAACATCTTTTCATGTGCCTATTGGCCTTTTGTATGTAAACATCTATTTAGGTCTTCTGCCCATGTTTCAATTGGATTGTTTTTTGTTGTTGAGTCATACATTCTATTTGTGTATTTTGGAAATTAAGCCCTTGTCAGTTGCATTATTTGTAAATATTTTCTCTTATTCCATCGGTTGTCTTTTTGTTTTGTTTATGGTTTCCTTTGATGGGCAAAACTTGTTAGTTTGATTCGGTCCTCTCTGTTTATTTTTCTATTTTTATTTCCATTACCTTGGGAGTCTGACCTAAGAAAGCACAAGTACAATTTATGTCAAAGAATATTTTGTCTGTGATCTCTCCTGGGAGTTTTATGCTGTAATGTCGTATGTTTAAGTCTTTAAGCCATTTTGCATTTGCTTTTGTGCATAGTGTGAGGGTATTTTCTAACTTCATTGATTTGCATGCAGCTGTCCAACTTTCTTAGCACCACTAGAAACCATTTTTTCCCCATTTTATGTCCTTGCCTTTTTCTGTCAAAGATTAGTTGACCATAGATGAATGGGATTATTTCCGGGCTCTCCACGCTGTTTCGTTGATTTGTATGTCTGTTTATGTGCCAATGCCACACTGCTTTGATTACTGTAGTTAGTAGTATTGTTTGAAGTCTGGAAGGGTTATGTCTCCTGCTTTGTTCTTTTCCCTCAGGATTGTTTTGGCAATTCTGGGTCTTTTATGGTTCCCTATAAAATTTTAGGGTTATTTGTTCTAGATCTATGAAAAATATCATGGGTGATTTGATAAATATCTAAATTGGAAGATTGCTTTGGATAGTATGGCCAATTTAGCCTGCAATATCTTTCCATTGTTTTGAATCATCTATTAATGTCTTTTGTTAATGCTTTATAGTTCTCAGGATAGAAGTCTTTCACCTCTTTCGTCAAGTTTATTTATAAGCTTTTTTTTTTTTGGATGTGATTTTAAAAGGTATTGTGTTTTTCCATTCCCTTTCTGATATTTCATTGTTAGTGTAAAAAAAAAAAAATATATATATATATATATATATATATATGGCTGATTTCTGTGTGTTAGTCTTGTATTCTGTTACATTGCTGAATCCATTTATCAGTTCTAGTAGTTTTTATATGGAGTCTTTAGGGTTTTCCATATATAGTATCATGTCATCTTCATTATAATGACAGTTTTACTTCTTCCCTTCCGATTTGGATAGTTTTTATTTATTTTTCTTGTCTGATTGCTGTGACTCAGCCTTCTAATTCTATGTTGAATAGAAGTAGTAAGAGTGGGCATCTTTGTCTTGCTCCAGAATTTAACTAAAATCACATAACCTTCTATATGCTGCAGCTACCATAGTAAATGAGGCAGCCAAGGTTCACACATTATGGAATTTGAAGTCTACTGCAAGGAAGTGGACAAAGGAAGGAAATACAGAAAGGAATAGAGAAAAAAAGGGAAAGGAGGCTAGTGTTGGCAGGTTCTATAAAGAGATGTTACAGAGGAGATCCTAGTTGGCTTTTTTGTGTAGTCTAGCTTCTTGGTTGAGCTTACATTTTAGGTGAGATTTGAATGAAAAGTAAAAAATTCAGTCATTCATGGGATGGCTAGGTACTAAGGACATTCTACATAAAGGAAAATCCTAAAGCAGAGGGTTATGAGATAAAATTTTTTAAAAAATGAAAAGAATAATCTATACTAAAGATCTTAACTCTCCCAACGTCTCTTACAAAAGCTCGCATTTACTAACAAATCCTTAACAGCCTGGCTAAGTGCCAAGCTCCCTAATAGCAAATCACAAGTGACAGCTGATATCTACTTTATTGTGAGAGTCCAATTTCAATAACTCACCTTTGGTCCTACCTGTTAATGTTTTGTCTTCTCTCCCAGGATCCAAACTCTTGACTCTGTGCCCACTTTGCACTTGCCCTTGTCTCACCTCTAGTCTTTCTGATTCCCTCCTGCTTAGGTTTTGGCTTTGTATGTTATCCAGGGCTGGTTTCACAAAACCTTTGCTCAGGTAGAATTTGCTGTTGCTTCAGCCCTGAAAATGATTATCTCACCCCTTTGTGGGAGACTCCAAAGTAGTCTACCCACTCTTCTACCCCACCCCACCTTCCTCCTACAGCAAAGTGATTCAAATAAACATATATTCAAATTTAATGAGGTTCTGAAACAGTTATTGGGCTACCTCAAACATATTTTCTCTTGGAAAAAGCATGTGTACAGAAACTCAGCAAGAACGTTTTTGTAGCAAAGTTTCTTTCCAGTGATTGGTGGGCAAAATGGGTGAGAATGCACAAACTATATGGTGTTTCATCAGTCATTTGGTTTTGTTTGCACTAAACATTTATTAGGCAGAGTCAGGTAATTATAACTGTCAAGAATGCTGTAATAAATTGAGAAGGCTTTTCTTGTCCTGTTCTTAGCAAGTTCCTGTCTTCTTAGATGTCAAAATGGTAGTGAAAAAATAAATAAGATGTCCCACATCCAGTTCTAGGAGTGTATTAGGCTGTATATATCTGGGCTGTACCTTCTGGAGTTCTAATGAACTGCTAAACCCGATGTCCCTGGCCATTAGGCTTGCTTTCCTACCACAGCTGAAGCTAAAGTAGCACTCTCATGTCAAATACACTAATGACATGGGATAAATGACATTTTGATAATCAGCATAACCCACATCTGAGCCTATGATTTTAGCATGTAAGGGTTAGGCCTATATGAGCTTACTTTATAGTTCTGTGACCATGTGTTTTCTTTTTATGAAGTCCGTGGAGTGTGCCAGCCTTAGGACTAACTCTAATATCCCAAACCATTTTTTTTTTTTAAATGCAGTTGTCAACATGACAGAAATTGGCACTTTTCACACAAAAGTGCTATTTTTTTAAACTGCTTCCTCCTGGTATGGAGGAATGAGCACTGGATTCAGAGTACTTACAGCATTTCACAATGATTTCCAAATTTGTTTTCCTACACAGATCTTGCTCCTAATCTAGATGGAGCCTTATAGGTTAGTCTGTTTATATTTGAGTATTCCTTTAGGTACCTCATGTCTAGCTTGTCTAAAAGAGAAGCCAACATTTCTCATTATTGTATACACATGCTTATTCACACAGACATCTGTTACTAAGGCTCTTTTCTTTGTTGCAATAACTGAGCATATCTCAAGGTCTTTACACTTGCTGTTATTTTTTTTTTTTTTTTTCTGCCTGAAATGCTCTTCTCCCAGATAACTGCATGACTGACTCTTTCACCATCCCTTTTTTGATCTCTTCTAAGTAAGATCTCTCTTGACCACCTATTCAAAAATACAATCTGCTTGCAGCATTGCCTATTCTCCTCTCCTCTTTTATTTTATTTTTAAATATCCCTAAAACCATCTGACATAGTACACATTTTTCCTTATTTATTTTTGTCAGCTTCCCTTAGGGAGGGAGTATTTTTGTCTATTTTATTCACTGATATACCCTCAGGACCTAGGGCATTGTTGTCTGGAATACAGTAGTCATTCAATGTTTGTTGAATGAATGAGTGAATCAACATTCTCTGAATCCCCCAAGCTGAAATCCTTGATTCAATCTTAACTTTCTTCTTCACAGTCCAGATGTGACTGCTCACCACTTTTAACTGAGAAATGAGTCTCAACTATCACCATTACTTTTTGTTTATTTGATCACTACCTTAATCATTATGTCGTCCTTCAATTATTGGAATAATCTCCTACTTTCACGTGCTTCCATTTATCTCTGGTCTATCCTATACACTGTTGTCAGATCTAACTTTCTAAAATTAAAATTAACTCATTTAGATTTTAGACTTTGTTAATTCACCATTATCTAAGGAGCAAAGCCCTGCTGTTAGGGGAAGCACACTGATTGAAACCTCCCACCCTGACCAGGCCCCATAGTAACCATTTGCATGAGTTGTTTTATGGCAGGAGATCCTGATAAGGAATAAGGAACTAATAAGCCACCACCAACCAGAAGAGTTCGCAAAAGGTCTAAAGGAGACACTGCGTGTCCGTCCACTTCCCAGAATCCCTCTTGCTAGCATCCATCTTGGCTGAGCGATGCGTGTGCCACCAGGAAAGACTCTGAATTAGAATGATTGGCCAAAGACCACCGGGAAACCAATCCCATCACCATAAAACCCGAGACTGCGAGCCACATGGCAGAGCAGTTCTCCTGGATTCCCTTACCCTACTGCTCTCCACCCGGGTGCCCTTTCCAATAAAATCTCTTGCTTTGTCAGCACATGTGTCTCCTCGGACAATTCATTTCCGAGTGTTAGACAAGAGCCCAGTTTCAGGCCCTGGAAGGGGTCCGCCTTCCTGCAACACTACTACATTTTCTGTCAAACTCTATTCTTTCTCTAAGACCCAGTGTCATCTCAGAAAAATGCCTAGCTTCTCCAGAGGGAGTTACGTCAGTTGAGCTCTTAGTACTTCATTCATATCTCTATTATAGCAGGTTATTTCTTCCCTTGAGGAGCTCTTGCTGCTGCTGCTCCTGCTAAGTCGCTTCAGTCGTGTCCAACTCTGTGCGACCCCATAGATGGCAGCCCACCAGCTTCCCCCATCCCTGGGATTCTTCAGGCAAGAACACTGGAGTGGGTTGCCATTTCCTTCTCCAATGCATGAAAGTGAAAGTGAAGTCGCTCAGTCCTGTCAGACTCTTAGCGACCCCATGGACTGCAGCCTACCAGGCTCCTCTGTCCATGGGATTTTCCAGGCAAGAGTACTGGAGTGGGGTGCCATTGCCTTCTCCAAAATTTCATGTGGTGCTAGGGCAAATGGGGAGCAAATATCTGTCTTTTATAAACTGTTAAAATCATACCAGATAAATTATTCATTTTTTGGTCATGGTATAGCAGGTTGGTTAAACTTATCCTTCCATAAATAGCAGTATAAAATATAAGCAAAATGTTAAAAAGTTAAATCTACTGATACTTGAAGACACTGGAGAAGAACCAAAGTTAGGTAAAGATAATCAGTTCTTGAAAGACCACAGAGTTTGACTCCAGTCAAATCAACTGCCAGCTAGAATGAAATAAACTCGCTTCAGATAAATAGAAGAGGATCAAGTATTTCTATATCATACAAATGTTATACAATATAAATATTATATATCATATTATAGATATAATATGTATAACATATGAAATGACTGTATCCATTGATAAATACACACAGTCAAAAACTGATAGACATTTGAAGAAATAGGATAAGTTATATATGCACAGAAACAAGAGCAGTAAATAGAAATTGAACCTAAGATGACCCAAATTTGGAATTAGCAGGCAAACAACTAGTATAAATATGTTCAGGACTTAAAATCATAGCTAAATAAATGGAGTGATGGGAAATCTTGGCAGAGAAAAGAAAACCATAAAGAAGATCCCAAATGGAAATTGAAGTTTTAGAATTAAAAAAGTATAATAACTGAAATTAAAAGTATACTAAATACTCATCAGATTAGTGATGGCAAATGAAAGTCAGTAAATTGAAAGATCAGTAGAAATTGTATAATCTTAAGAACACAGAGGGAAAAACTGAAGAAAAATTAGAGTATTAGCAAATTGTGGGATAAAGTCAAACAATTGTTGGATATATATATTATTGTAGTCCCAGAATAAGAGAGAATGAAGTAGGGAAAAAAAAAGTCTATTTAAAGAAATAGTGACCCCAAACTTCCTGAAGTTGATGAAAACCATTCATTTACAAATTCAAGAATCTCAGCAGACCCATGCAGGATAAATACCAAGAATAGCAGTCAGAGTACATGTTGTCAAACTGCTGAAATCTAAAGAAAAAAGGAAAATTTTGAAACCATCCAGAGAAAAATTGCACACATGGAGCTAATGATATAGATAATATCTGTCTTGTAATCTATAAAAGAAAAAAAAATCAGAAAGCAACTGGATGACCTTTAAACTAATGAGAGAAACATTAAAATCTGTTAACCTAGAATTTTATTTTTCATGAGAAATACCCCTCCAAAATGAAAGTAAATGAAAACATTTTGAGATAACTTTAAAGTTATATTTAGGATAATAGAATCTAAAACCAGCAGATCACTAGGAGAAATGTTAAAGTTCTTCAGGCAGACGGGTCAAGATATCTGATGGAAGTTCTGATCTTCAGGAACTAATGAAAACCTCTAAAAATGGCAGATTTGTGGAAAATTACAAAATACAATAGTGTTTTTCTTCTCTCAATTTAAACATTTAAACATTAAAAGAAGCATAACTTGTGTGGCTTTTACATCTGTATATACACAAGATGCTAGCCCAAAGGACAGAAGGCAAATGGAACTATGTTATTCCAAATTTCCTATAACTTATGAGAAGTAGAATATTAATTCTGAATAGACTCTGATAAGTTAACGATGCATAATATAGTCCCTAGAGCAACCATTAAAAAATGCATGGAAATATAGCTAAAAGTCAGAAGAAGAATTAAAATTGAATCCCAAAAGTCTGTCAACTCAAAAGAAGGCAGAAAAGGGGAAAGAAAGAAACAAAAATCAGATGAGACAAAGCAAAGAAGGCAATTGATAATGGTTCTTGATGCTTTACAAATTCTGCAAAGTTTTTATTTAAATGATCTTTTCCCCTAGAACTTATAGCATAGTCGAGAGGAAAGTGGACCAAAGATAAATCTGTGAGACAGAAAATAAGCTGCATCCCTCCAACAATTGAGTCTTCGTTAGTGAATTAAGTCTTGTCAGTTTGACTGCAAAATACCTCCCTTCTGACTCACTAACTAGGTTAGTCAGAGGTTCTCATGTCTCTTCCACACATGGACTTCTGGTGAGTTACTTGTTTGCAAAACAATGGTGAGTTTGTCTTAAAACCAAGTGAGGGTAGAGCATAAGCTCAAATTGACACCACTGGCTTTACTAGCATACTAGGAGTAACTCTTGCCTCATTCCTCATGGCAGTACATTCAATAAACAGTAAATCACCAGGGTTTGTCCATATTTCCCTCCAAGGAAGATAAATTACAAAGACAAATCCTCTATCCTTAAAACCCGCCACATTAGTTTGGGCCTTACTGTTGTCTACCTGAACTACTGTAGTATCTTCTTTTTTTTTTTTTTTTAATTTTATTTTATTTTTAAACTTTACATAATTGTATTAGTTTTGCCAAATATCATAACACATTTTTGATTGCCAACAGCACCAAGTCTGACAAATAGGGTCAGAATGTAAATGTGTGCAATTGATTTGAAAAACTGTTTGGCAGTTACTAAACATGTAAGCCTCTACCTATCATATGGCCCAGATACTCCTCTCCTAGGTATTTACCCAAGAGAAGTAAAAACATGTTTTCACAAATACATGTAAACAAATATTTATAGCTAACTCCTTTATTCACAACAGCTAACAGCTGGAAATACCCCAAATGTCCATCAGCAGGTAAATGGATAAACAAAATGTGCTGTATCTATACAATGGAATACTACTCAGAAATTAAAATGCATGGATTTTTTTTTATACATGGAACAATATAGATGAGCCTTGAAAGTATCATGCTGAGTGAAGGGAGCAAGACACCGAATATATATCATATAATTGAATTTTAATTCAATGCAAAAGCAGATCAGTGGTTGCCTAGAGCCATGGATAGAAAAAAGAATACATCTGCCAATGCAGGGGACATAAGAAACATGGGTTCCATCCGTGGGCTGGGAAGGTCCCCGGGAGAAGGGCATGGCAACCCACTCCAGTATTCTTGCCTGGAGAATCTATGGACAGAGGAGACTGGTGGGCTACACACAATTCATGGGGTCGCAAAGAGTTAGACAACTTAGCAACTGAAGCAACTTAGCATGCCCGCACCTGCTCTCGGTGCCTGTACATAGGACATAATATGAAGATCAGTTTATGTTGTGGTTATTGTTCTTAGCAGCCAACTTCAAACTTAGTTATAAATCTGTAGTCATGCAGGCTCTGACTTGGAAGACATTATGATATTCAATAGAGAAGGCCCCATGGTTCATTTCTTCAGTCTAAACTTTAAGCTGATTTGTTTTGCTTTCATTTGTCTACCATAATTCCTTTAGGATATCTATTGCTCTGTTGCTAATTTTAACTGTATTCGTTGTTAAGTGCTCTAGGATTGCAGAACAAAGGGCACTGTTGCACTGTGAGAATGTATTGTTCTCTGTTATATTCCAAAGGGATGCGTTAATGGCAGAGTTTTAAGCTAAGCTCAACATGTTTAGGGTTTTGTTTTTTATTTCCAATGTATCTGCTTCTTTAAAAGAATTGATTTTTTCCCCAAATTTGAATCTCATTCAACACAGTAATATTTTAGAAATATTCATTTAGAGCTTCTCTCGTACAGTATATCCGAGTGATAAATTACAGGCAAGAATGTTGTCTGCATTGCATGCTCTCTGCACATTGGCAGAGCCACATAACATTACATTTGTGTTTTCCAAGATGTATACTGACACTACTGTACATATTTTTATCAATAATTTAGGGTATCCTTACACAATCACCTTTTAACCCTATACGTTCAGGACTGTGGGTTGCTATTTTAACCAGCTAAATAATTCATTAGAAAGAACAAATTGTTTCACTGACTGATCTGAGGATTCAGCCATAAAGGTTGGACTGCAATGTAAACACACTTAGAGGAAAGCACCAGGTTCGCATCTGCTCCATCCCCAGTCAGGGGCACCTGATGTTCTGCATCCATCCAATAGGCTCAGGTCTAGGGAAGAGAGAAAGGGCGACGCTGAGAGCAAATCACTGGGCCTCTAAACTCCCGAGAGTCTTAAATTACAGTAAGAGAGAAAATTAGGGTGTTTCTTCTGTTTCCTTATTAGAAAGGGACCACACAGAGTGAACATCAGTAACAAAATACAACTGTGAAAACAAGATTTTGGCAGGAAAGAGAGGTGTGAGGAGGAAGGTGAGAAGGGCATATTTGGAGGTATTCCACCTCATTTTCCCTGGGAATAATCGGTGAGCCAACTACATAAATCAAAAGAATGCTTGAAAACATTCATTATCTTGGAAGACCATTTATTACACATATATGAGGTCAAGCCTGGTGCTCTATGAAAGAACAAGTGACTGTGTTGTAAGTGTGCTTGAATTATCAAGAAATGAAATAGCATGTTTACTTTTTTTCCTAAAAAAGAAAAAAACCCCTACTGAGTAATATATTTCGTAACTCATTTGAGTAAAATTCCAGAAGGCATTAGTTCTTTCTTGAGTACTTAAAAACCAAGGACATGAGAATATCATTTCTGAATATATTATTAAACTTTATTTAGAAAACAAAGCTTGTTTTCTCAAAAAAATAAATAAAAGGCATTTTTCTAACACTGTAGAATTTTCCATATACCTGTGAAAATGCAGGGTACTCTAAGTGCATGCTAAAACAGTTTGAAAATAATTTGTTTCTTATCAGTATATTCCAGTGATTTGTTTCATAATCTCACTTGATATAGAATTCAGTGAAGTTAAGTAATGGTGGTGAATACCTATATAACATGGTCAAAATATTACTTCTAAAGTGGTAAATGAAAACTAAAATATCAGACTTCAGATGAAAGTCATGTCTATTAGAAAAGGTAAACATTAGCTTTGGAAGAACAAATGGAATGTTTCTTAACAGGTTTGGCAAGATGAGTGGAAAGTATTTCTCATACACCTTTTTTTTCTGAACAAGGGATAATTTGTGAAGGGATAAATTAGTATAGGAAAAACAAGTCAGGAATAGATTGTAAGCAACAGTTTAATGAGTAAACCATCCACAGATTCCCAGAAACTGTTAGGCATTGAGAGAACTTGTCACTAAATATATGGTAGTGATTACCTTGAAAACCTCATTCAACTCAGAAACATACAGTTCATTATCCCTAATGTTATTTTTCTGAGTATTTTTGCATGTGTACAAAATTTGCCCAGAGCCTAGAGACTGTAATTTTCCTTCTATAAATACATAGATTATCAGTGTGTTTGGTTTTTACAAACACTAGTGAGTAGTCATAATTCAGACAGTCACATTTTTATGATATTAATAGAAATTCCCAACTATTGAGCAGAATGAATTGATAATAGGAACTTCAACAATTATCATATGCCTGGCATTAAGCTAGAAGAAAATATTGAGAAATATGTCATAGCTGATATTCTTAAGAAGTTTACTCATTTCATTGAAGAATTAAAAACAGCACACAAGAAATAAGTAATAAATGTATGTCATTTATAAGTGCCATAGGAGTTCAAAGAAGGGTGAATAAAGATGATATTCAGGGAAGACTAAGATTATACTGACATGCAAGGATGTAAGTATCTTGATTTTCAAAAGAGGAAGAATATCAGCTTCTTTGAAGTAGAGAGGAAAAGTGTTATATGAAAAAAAATTACATCTTCAATATTACAACAATTTTATATTTAAGAAGAGATCCAAACCAATAACTTTAGCTTTCATAATGCAAATCAAGGAAAGCAAAGCTTTACAAATCTCTGTCTAGTAGGATAAATAAAAACTATGATTCTTAAAGGGGTGAGGGGGGAGGGTCATATTAGAATCTCTCCAGGCAACAGAAATCGATTAACCATGGCTGAGAGACAATGGAGGAGGGAGCAAAGTGGGTGAAGATGCTCCAGGTGGTGATGAGGTGGGATAGAAAGTGGAAAAGAACTTGAAATATGTGGAATAAGGTGAAGATATGGGAGTGGAAGCAGATGCTGGTAGATAGACTATTGCAAAATAAAGTGCCAAGTTCACATGACTGGACTGGATTTGATGGACAAGAAAGATCTGTTTGATTCTCAAGCACAGAAGTGTTAAGATAGGTGGAGTTCAGGAAAGCTAGTCTACCTGATACATATACAAAGGATGAAAATGAAAATTAAGAAGAAAATAAAAGAAGATGGATGAGTTAGGAACACGTTAGAGAATTTAGCCATGTAAAGTCAGGGTTGGGGATTAAGTGAGGTAGTAGACTTTCTTCTGTCCCAAAGATGTAAAGGTATGATTTCAAGTCTGGAAAACTAAAAAAAACTTACTGATACTTACATGATCACGAGGGTGATTTTCCCAGGGTGAGATTGCACCCTGGAGTTTCTCCAAATGTGGGAAACTCTACTGCATAACCTTTGGTGGAAGGTGATTGTGTTCACACTTTTCCTGAAGGGGGAAAAAAAAAAAATTATTGAAACCATGCCCACACTCTTACCTTCATCAGGGTACACAACAAGCATATTCTTTTCATGCAGTTAGAAGAGCAGTTAGTTGGAAAACATGGTCAGTAGTTTAGGGTGCAGTTCAGTTTCAAGGACTTAGTGTATTTCATCCTGTGGTGTAATTTCTTCATCTGGATTGTCATTCCCCTGTTTCATTTTGGTAAATAATAGTAATAAATTATAAAAACAAGATTCAGTATCTCCTTCCAGTTATGTATGCCACGGTCAGGTAAACTCAAGAATGGTTAAATTACAGGTTTTTTCCCCCACATGTACATAAAATGAAAATAAGTAAAAGTCTTTTCATTTCTCATTTGTGTGCCTCTTCCAGCATATGGCCTTCTCTGGCTGGTAGTTAAGTGAGAGTCATACTTCAGAATCTGAAGACAAATGGTATTGAAGTGTCCCTTCCCACTCACGGGTTCCCACTTTTCCTCTGTAGCTCTGAAAGCTGTCCAAAAATCTGTGTTGGCTGGCATCTAGAGAAGTTACAAATTGTGGATCCAAAATTGTGTACTAAAAGAGGGCATAAGGAGAAGCAAGATTTTTTCATGCCTGACCAACTCATAGATTGAGTAGCTACACACTATATAGTTAGCACGAGAGCATTAGATGGAAGAACTTACAAATATATGGTTTCAGTCTCACTGTTTCCCACAGTATTCTTAATCAAAGTCAGATCTGTTGTTCCAAGTTATTTTTACCTTGGCATGATGAGGTATGATTTTAAGTGCCAGTAATATGATTGTTTCCACAGTTCTGTGACATTTATTTTCTTACACACACACACATATGGGCCACCCTAAGGACTCTGTCCGTCTAGTCAAGGCTATGCTTTTTCCAGTGGTCATGTACGGATGTGAGAGTTGGACTGTGAAGGAAGCTGAGCGCCGAAGAATTGATGCTTTTGAAGTGTGGTTGGAGAAGACTCTTGAGAGTCCCTTGGACTGCAAGGAGATCCAACCAGTCCATTCTGAAGGAGATCAGACCTGGGATTTCTTTGGAAGGAATAATGCTAAAGCTGAAACTCCAGTACTTTGGCCACCTCATGTGAAGAGTTGACTCATTGGAAAAGACTCTGATGCTGGGAGGGATTGGGGGCAGGAGGAGAAGGGGACGACAGAGGATGAGATGGCTGGATGGCATCACTGACTCGATGGACGTGAGTCTGAGTGAACTCCAGGAGTTGGTGATGGACAGGGAGGCCTGGCGTGCTGTGATTCATGGGGTCGCAAAGAGTCAGACACGACTGAGCGACTGAACTGAACTGAGTAGCCAGTGCAGGGTAGTAAGTGGAGGGGATTGTGATCCTTTGCCAAAAGAAGCCAGTAATACTAGTATTGGGGAAGAGACCAGAGAAAAGGTAAATAAAGGCCAGTTCACGTGGGCAGGGAATGGCACAACGTTTCTGCAGGTCAAGTCCTCATCAAAGTGCAAAGGGCACGGCCCTGAGGCTCTTTGTTTGTGCACCTACGAGTCTGCTCCCAAGCATTGCACAGTTCTCCTTCTTCATTTCCTTCATCACCACCCCAAAGACAGCCATGGCTAAAAGGTGGTGAGATGAGGTAGGGGAAAAGTGAGAAGGGGTAGAAAATATGTCAAAGGGAATGAGGAAGAAAATATGTCTGAGATCCAGACAACAGCTCCCTCTTTTCCAGCTCTGTTCCTGGGAGAAGAGAGGCAAATAGCTTGGCACTGAATGTGAGAATTAAATTTTAAACTTAAGTGGCTAATACTGTAACACCAAAAGTAGACTGTTCTAATAGCCAAAAATTACATAAAAGTTACAGAGTCTAGCTCAAACCCTGTTTAGAGAAGATAAGAGGGAGAAGATTTGATGTAGAATAGTTGACATTTATTTTATAAGATAATTTTCATGTTAATTGAAACTACTCACCAATTCAGTGCCATGAACGGAATGTTTGTATCCCACTAAAATACATAACTTGAAATCCTGATCCTGAGGTGATAGTGTTGGGAGATGGGGTCCTTGGGAAGTGATTAGGTCATGAGGATGGAGCCTTCATGAAAGGAATTAGTGTCTTTCTGAATGAGATCCTAGAGAGCTCTCTTCGGGCTTCCTCTATGTAAGGATTCAGGGAGAAGACAGTTGTCTGAGAACCAGGAAGTGGCCCTAACCAGACTCCAAATCTGCCCACAAATTCCTGTTGTTTATTAGCTACCCAGTCTATGGTATTTTTGTTATAGCAGCTTGAATGGGCTAAAACAAACATTTTATTTTTGCTGTGCTTAGTCACTCATTCGACTCTTTGTGACCCCATGGACTGTAGCCTGCCAGGCTCCTCTGTCCATGGGATTCTCCAGGCAAGAATACTGGAGTGGGTAGCCATTCCCTTCTCCAGGGGATCTTCCCAACCCAGAGATCAAACCTGGGTTTCTTGCTTTGCAGGAAAATTCTCTACCATCTGTGCCACCAGGAAGCCCATATCTCTGCTAGTGAAAAGATATTTTCTTACACATTCTGTGTCAGCAGCATAATACTCTGCCTTTGGTGTCTGTCTGATCCTCTTGTTTCACAGAAATAAAACTTGATCACCTTCCTGAAACCTGCTCTCTGTGTCCACATTCACTAAAACTCCATTTTTGACTAGACATTTTTAAACATTTTTTTTGAGATGTAATTCACATACCATACAAGTCATTCAAAATATATTAGTCAGTGGTTCTTAGTGTAACAGAGTGGTGCACAATTTTATAGTAGCACAAGCAATTTTATAACATTTTCATTACCCCGGAAAGAAATGCCAGAGTCCTTACTCATAATTTCCCATTCCTCTTGCCCGCCCACCACCCCCCACCACCACAGGCAACAACCCTAAGCAATCTACTTTCTACATATATTTTCCTATTTTGGGCATTTTATATAAATGGAATATGTGGTCCTTTATGAATGACTTCTCACTTATGGTAATGTTTAAATGTCCATCAGAATTGTAGCAAGAATGAATATTTGATTTTTTTTAATTGTCAAATGCATTGATTGTAAGGATATACCACATTTAGTTTAACCATTCATCAGTTAGTGGGCACTTCTGATATTTCCACGTTTGGTTATTATGAATAATACTACTATTAATATTTGTGTTCAAGTTTTTTATGGAGTGTAATTATTTTACAATGTTGTGTTAGTTACTACTGTATAATGAAGTGGATCAGCTATATGTATTCATATATCCCCTCCCTCTTGGACCTCCTCCCACCCACTATCACACCCATCTAGGTCACCACAGAGCACTGAGCTGCGCACCATGTGCTATACAGCAGATTCCCACTAGCTATCTGTTTTACTCATGGTAGTGTATATATGTTAATCCTAATCTCCCAATTTATCCTACTCTCTCCCTGTACCTTGTCTGCATGTCCATTCTCTACATCTGTGTCTCTATTCCTGCCCTGAAAATAGGTTCATCTGCACCATTTCTTTTAGATTCCATGTATGTGTGTGTGCTAAGTCACTTCAGTTGTCTGACTCTTTGCAACTCTATGGACTGTAGCCCTCCAGGCTCCTGAGTCCATGGGATTCTCCAGGCAAGAACACTGGAGGGGGTTGCTGTTCCCTTCTCATTACAGCCATTAGAGCACTCATTAGTGCCATTCCCATTCCCTTCTGCATTAATATACAGTATTTGTTTTTCTTTTCCTGACTGACTTTACTCGGTGTGACAAACTCTAGGTCCATCCACATAGCTATAAATGACCAAGTTTTGTTCATTTTTATGGTTAAGTAATATTCCATTGTATATGTGTAACACATCTTTATCCACTTGTCTGTAGATGGGCATTTAGGCTTTTCCATGATTTGGCTATTGTAAATAGTGCTGCAATGAACATTTGGGTTTATGTTAATGTATATTTTTGTTTCTCTCAGTTGTATACCTAGTAGTAGAATTGTCTGACTCTGTGCGACCCCATAGATGGCAGCCCACCAGGCTCCGCCATCCCTGGGATTCTCCAGGCAAGAACACTGGAGTGGGTTGCCATTTCCTTCTCCAATGCATGAAAGTGAAAAATCAAAGTGAAGTCGCTCGGTCGTGTCTGACTCTTACGACCCCATGGACTGCAGCCTACCAGGCTTCTCCATCCATGGGAGTTTCCAGGCAAGACTACTGGAGTGGGGTGCCACTGCCTTCTCCGATATTTTTGTTTCTCTCAGTTATATACCTAGTAGTACAATTGTTGAGTCATATGGTAACTATGTTTAACCCTTTGAGATAATTCCAAACTCTTTTCCAAGGTGACTGTACCATCATACCTTTTTTTTCTATCAGTGTATAAGAGTTCCAATTTCTCCAATTCTTAACAACACTTACTGTCACTTTTCCTTTTTCATTATGTTTATCCTGATTCATGTGAAAGATATCTTGTAATTTTGATTTCCATTTCCCTGGTGGCTAATTATGTGAGCATCATTTTACATGCTTACTAACGGTATGTATCTCTTTGTTGTGGAGATAACTATTCAGATCCCTTGCCCATATTTTGTTTTATTTTTCATTGCTTTGTTGTAGTAGTTCCCTATATATTCTGGGACAACTTCCTTATAAGACATATGATTGACAAGTTTTTTCCTAAACTGTAGCTGTCTTTTTCAGATGTTGTCCTTTAGACTACAAAAGCTTTTAAATTTTCGTCTGTCAATTTTTTTTGTTATCACTTTTACTTTTGCTACCATATTTAAGAGACTAATGTAAGGTCATGAAAATTTATGCCATTGTTTTCTAAGAGTGTAATAGTTTTAGCTTTTATTGTTGTTCAGTCGCTAATTCATGTCTGATTCTCTGTGACCCCATGCACTGCAGCACACCAGGCTCCCCTGTCCTCTACTATTGACGTCTCCCAGAATTTGCTCAAAGTCATGTCATTGAGTTGATGATCTAACCATCTCATCCTCTGCCACCCCATTCTCTTTTTGCATTCAATCTGGTTGTTGATCCGTTTTGAGTTAATGCTTGTATATGGTATAATATATGGGCCCAAGTTTATTCTTTTGCATGTAGATATTTGGTTGTTCTAGCACTGTATGCTGAAAAGACTATTCCTTTCCTCAGTGAATTGTCTTGGCACCAACTAATTTTAATCTTGAGTTTTCTATTGAATTTTTATTTTCCTATTATACTTATGGTCATAGCTCCAAGTTCTTGGAATGCACATTATTTCTGTTTGAAATTTGGTACTTGAACATTTTTGGGTAAATTGCTTTCTTTCATAAGAGCTTGAAAACTAACTACTGGCTGGCAGTGGTTACATCTGCCCAACTCCTCTCCTCTAACGTATTCCAAAGAAGCTATTACAACCTGCTCCAATGCTACGTCCAAGTTATAGCTGGGGTCTCTTCTGGTCCAGCCCACAGTTAATGATTAACAGTCACATTTCTTCAAAAGTTGCCTCTATAAAAGTTATTCTCATTTGTACCTCTCTAACTTCAGTCTTTCTCTAAAGCTAAATTTCTAATCCTCTAAATGGCATCCCATCACTGCCTCAAACTTGAATATACAAAACATATGTTATCTGTAAAGCTTGTTTCAAGTCCAGTGTTCTATTTTCCAATTAAGAGAATCATCATAATCCTAATCAGTAGGCCTGAGATCTCAAAGTTATTTCTGATACTTTGCTATCTTGGCTTCTGATGTAGCTACTTTTTTGTTTATGTGACCACAAAGCAGAAGTTCACAACAGGTTTTTATGCTCTTTGGGTCAGGCTGTTTAATCAGTAAAAAATTTTAGAAACTCATCAGCAAAAAACAAAACAATAAAACTGACCCTGGGTGTTGTCAAGGAAGTTTCATCCTACCATGAGTGAATCTCTATTTATCTCTATATTCCAAACTATCCCTATCATAGTCTTAGAAGGTTGTTAGTAAAATTTGTCAATTGGTAAGCTGAATGATGGTCCCTTCAAGGTTACGTAGGCCATGGATGGCGTGTGTGTGTGTGTGTGTGTGTGTGAGAGAGAGAGAGAGAGAGAGTGAGAGAGAGCAAGAGAGAGAGATTTGATAGAAAATTAGTCAAAAACAATGTGTAAGAATTAGAGTACAATAACAACAGAAACCAGGATACATGGAGCTTCAAGCCTCAGGCAAGTGACTAGTCAGAGGGGACAAGCCTCAGGCTCTGGATTGGTGCTTAAATATAAAGTTTTAGTGCAAGAGCAGAAGATTATTGAGTTTAAGGCAGGAAGTCAAGTTCTTAGGCTGAAGCTGCCAGCAAGATTTTTACACTGAACAAAGGGTATTCAGACCAAATTTGAGACTAAAAATCAAGGCAAAAACTCAGTATTAATAGCTTAAGCTGACACAATGGAGATGAAAAGAACTGAGACTTGGAAGCAACTAACCTAGTCACTGAGACTGAAGGAACCAAATCCTGGAGGACCCAGTAAGGTCCAGTTAACAGCACGTGATAGGTCTCATACAATGCAAAATTGTGCAGTACAAAATTGCAGCTAAAATTATATCCAGGGTTTGCCTGGGACAGTTTTGTTTTGTCTTCATTTGTGTATTATTTCAGAGTCCCATTCCATTTACAATTGTCCTAGACAGAATACCCAAGTTTGTATCTCATATTATGTGGTCATGTGACTTGGAGGAAAGCAAAGCTGATTATTAAAAGTTCTTAATTTGTACCCACCTCTGCCAGGATTGGCTTGGTAACAACATATGAGACATAAAAATCTAAAGAAAGATGTATAGGTTATGACTAAATGTGGAGGGAAGTGGGGGCAGTGATCAAAGACCACCTACTTAGAGAAAGGAATGCACTCTGATATCCAAATATAGCTCTCTTTTGTCCTTTTTCTTTAAACAACACCAATACTAATGCCCTAGTTAATTATATAATGCTTCTCCCACTTTTTTGTTTTCTCTTTGGCATGTGCCTCTACTGTTTACCAAATGAATTAGTGATTGGGATTGGGTGAATTTGGTACTGTGGTGCAAAAAAAGCAATCAACAGCATGTAACTAAGTTTCTGCCAAAACAAAATGATGTGAACCTAGTAAAATTATGCATTTTCTAATTTGCTTTAATTCAAGTGAGTTCTATAGCTTAAATTTGACATTTCCACTCCTGGGAAGCCAAATTCTTCAGAGATTGAATATCGCAACTCCTTAGGCCAAGACAGAGCCTATAATTGAAAAATAATTTTATTCTTTCTTTCTTGTTTTAGGGGACAAAAAATTAAAATCACTGTATTTTTTTCTCTTCCAGTCCTAAGAGAGGTTTCCCCGTTCATGACATAATTGAAAGTTTCCAAACCTAAAATACCTTTAAAACAGGAATAAATCAAGACTAAGTAGGGTCCCTCTCTATACTTTTTGAAGAATAGGTTCCAAGTAGCTCTCTAAGGCCTCAAAGTAGGACAGTGTGATAAGAAATAAGACTAGAAATAAGGGCAGAGTACCACTGGGGAAGAAAGGATTAGCAAATAATTGCCTAAGAAAACCTTCACAAAAAGTTAAAACCTTATCCACAGAGTAGATACACAACATTGTTAAGATTTATCTCAGTTGATATATAAACAAATGACAAAAAAGAAATTAATTTTTTAATCCATCCATTTCTGTGTTTAATGAGTTTTAGGGCAGTACAGTGTATTGGTTGAGTACTTTGAGCTTGAAAATTTCTCTACCTGGACACAGCTTTTAGTTCATTTCATACAGGGTGTATAACCCTGGATACATGTAATTCTCATCTTTTTCATCAGTAAAATGCGGCTGACCATAATAGTATGTCTAGAGTTATGAGAACATGTCCAATTAATGTAGCCTCTAAAAATACTTGCAATTATTTTTTCTAATCTTTTTTTTCATTGTATCAGCCAAAGTTGAAAGAGATTTTAATAAATTGTCATCTGGGAACTGGATATTTACGATTTCCCACTGACTGCAATGATTTTATTCATTCAAGTTTCTCTACAATCACCTCTCAAAATCCTTTTCAAATTTTCCCTGGTTCAAATAGTTGTTAACTTTTGTATATGTGGAGATATTTATCCATATAGTCTGGACAAAAAATTTAGCACCAGAAAACTGGCGCTTCTGTTCTGATTCTAGATTCTGTACTTTTAGAATCCCAAGCACATTCTTCATGCTGAGGCAGAGTCACATGCTATGTAGCTTGTAGCAAATATAATAATCAAGGCTACCTGTATAGCTTATTCTAGATAGAGTAATAGAATGGATGTAGTCACCTCTTTAAAGCCTAAGTCTTAGAATCTCTTTGAGCTCTTTTGTATTTTTGCAAAGTATAAATATAATGAAACTTTCATAAGCATTATTTGGAATATTGAAATCTACTGAGCGACAAATACTATAGGTGTATCATTTTATTAATCCTCATCACAACTACCTAACCTAGATGAAGTAACTTTTTCTCAGTTTACATATTATATTAATACATTCGATATAATATCAACACGTTCTGTTTTTGATTACACTTGCTGGCATAATTTGACTATTGTGTTACTTCGAATTTTTGTGTGTCTGTTTTAGAATGTCTCAAGAACAACATGTAGCTAAATTTTTAAAAATCAAATCTTAGAATCAATATGATGAGTCAAGCCTAATTTCATTTGTAATTTAAGGATATACTTTGACTATGTTAATCATTTATATTCTTAATTTTTAAGTATATTTATTTCCTATTTCTCTCATTTTATGTGAGAAAAATAATGTATATCCTTTATACTCTTTAAAAATTTTTCTCCAATGCTTTAGAAAATGTATCCAGTTTATAATCCTTATAAAAACTATCTAAGTTTTGAAGAGCATTTTAAACTTTAATTGTCTTCATCAAAAATATGTTTGCGTCTTCTTTAATCAGGAGAATTTTACACCCTTCCTGATAATTCTGCACGCATACACACTACTCAGACTTTGACAATATTACTGGTATTTCTGGTACTGATTATAGGTATAACATATTCTTAATAATATAGATTTTCATTTGAGTAATTACTGTATTACCTTTCATTTTAAGCTCAGATTTATGTATAATCATTTCAACCTTTAATTGCTACTAGTACTCGTTACTATTTCCAACCTCCAGTCATTGCCTTTCTTGTGTCCTTTGGTGAAAAACATTTCTCCATTTGAAGTGAAGATCTCTAGTCAGCAGAGATCAAAACTGGAGGAAATGAAGCTAATATTTTTCAAGTATGTTGTTTTAATACTGAGAGGCTCCACTTCCATTTCCATCCCTAGATTCCTAGATTCACATACTATAGCTTTGAGGGAAACACTGCTATGGGTCTTTGTTTCTGAGCACATACTATATCCTGTAAGATCAGCCCCCCAAAATGTCAGGTTGGTATCACCCATCTAGAGTGCCATGACTTGATCATCAGGAGCCCACCTAGCCAGATGCTTTGATCACGGAGCTTATGATAATGGTGGTGAATTCCACATTCCATGAGTCATTGCCACATTTATTTTGCTAGGAAATGAGTTCTTTGGCCAGGAGCAATGTTGCAGTGTTCCTTATGCCATGGCAATGAATAAGGCATCCATAAGCTCATGAATAATGGGGCTTGTATGAGCCTTGTGGGCAAAGAAAAATATCCACATCCATAAGTGTATACTCTAATGAGGGCAGATCTCTGCCCCAGCCAAGACAAAGGGTGTACAATCAACCTGCAGCCAGGTCTGGCTTATCTGTATTGAAAAGATCAATCCGGCCTCTGAAAAGCTCAGCTCCAGGTCAAAATCTTGTTTGTAATCTTTTAGCCCCAAACCCTAGGCAATTACAGAGGCTCTGTCTGACAGACCTTAAGGGGGTCTGACCTTCCCCACACCAGACTTGGTGCCCTGCCAGTGCATTACAGTTTTCTGGAGGGAGTTGCTGGCCACCAGCCCCCTCAAGACCAGACATGCACATGTGTATATCTATATCCCTAGCACAGCAGCCATAATTAGGAACCTTCTTATCAGGAGTATCTTGGCTGAGCCACTTTTTTTCAATCTGCCACAAATGGCAGAAGTTTTGTTTCAAGTTCCTTGGCAGTGGGACACCTTCCACCACCTGTATCATATGGTATCTGACGCTCACCTGGTTCAATTTGGGGCAAGTATAAAACAAGATTCATGACATATACTTGTGGCAGTGTTGCTAACAGATCCTGCCTACTCTTCCACCTAGGGATCCTGGTGCTATGAATATAGCACCAGAAACTGGGTAAAAGGCTATGTCACCACTTGTGATGACTTAAATCAGATTTTTGACTACCAGATCTGAAATTTTTTCTTTTACAGATAAAAATCAAATAATCAAATGATATTTTAGTAAAATATCCATCAATCTTAGGGACTGTTGTTGTTGTAGGGGCTTCCCAGGTGACTCAGTGGTAAAGAATCTGACTGCCAATGCAGGAGTTGCAGAGGACATGGGTTTGATGCCTGGGTTGAGAAGATCCCCTGGAGGAGGAAATGAAAACCTGCTCTAGTATTCTTGCCTGGAAATTCCCCATGGACAGAGGAACCTGACAGGCTACAGTTCATGGTCAAAGACCACTGAGCAACTAAGCATACAGAAAGATCCCTGAAGGCCAAAACATTTTGATGACTACTTAATACCTGCTGCTAATTATAGTACATGCTCCCACTTCTTTCTAGTAGTTAGATTCTGCCACATGGCCTCTACAATGAGATCCCCATTACTCACTTGAAATCACAGTTTTTCAAGAATATTAATATATCTATCACCAATGTCTTTCTTAATTCTTTAGTGAAGGGAGTGTTTTTTGTGACTTTTTAGAGTGTGTGATGAAGAGGAGTGGACAAGTCATATATGATAATATATTCTAATATCCGTATATCCCTAAGATTTGGGTTTTTTAAAAAACGTGTTGGAGTATAGAGATGATTTACTAAAACAATGTTGTGTTAGTTTCAGGTGTAGAGCAAAGTGATTTAGTTGTACATATGCATATATATATATACATCTACATGCATAGGAACCTGGAATGTTAGGTCCATTAATCAAGGCAAATTGAAAGTGGTCAAACAGGAGCTAGAAAGAGTGAACGTTGACATTTTAGGAATCAGCAAACTAAAATGGATGGAATGGGTGAATTTAACCCAGATGACCATTACATCCTCTACTGTGGGCAAGAATCCCTTAGAAGAAATGGAGTAGCCAACATAGTCAACAAAAGAGTTCAAAATGCAGTACTTGGATGCAATCTCAAAAACAACAGAATGATCTCTGTTGATTTCCAAGGCAAGCCATTCAATATTACAGTAATCCAAGTCTGTGCCCTGACCAGTAACGCTGAATAAACTTAAGTTGAAGGGTTCTATGAAGATCAACAAGACCTTTTAGAACTAACACCCAAAAAAGATGTTTTCTTCATTTTAGGGGACTGGAATGCGAAAGTAGGAAGTCAAGAAACACCTGGAGTAACAGGCAAATTTGGCCTTGGAGTACAGAATTAAGCAGGGAAAAGGCTAATAGAGTTTTGACAAGAGAATACACAGAGAAAACACCCTCTCCCAACAATACAAGAGAAGACTCTACACATGGACATTACTGGATGATCAATACAGAAATCAGCTTGATTATATTCTTTGCACCCAAAGATAGAGAAGCTCTATACAGTCAGCAAAAATAAGACCAGGAGCTGACTGTGACTCAGATCATGAATTCCTTATTGGCAAACTCAGACTTAAAGTAGGGAAAACGACTAGACCATTCAGGTATGACCTAAATCAAATCCCTTATGATTCTACAGTGGAACTGAGAAATAGATTCAAGGGATTAGATCTGATAGACAGAGTGCCTGAAGAACTATGACATTGTACAGGAGGCAGTGATCAAGACCATCCCCAAGAAAAAGAAATGCAAAAAGGCAAAATGGTTGTCTGAAGAGGCCTTACAAATAGCTGTGAAAAGAAGAGAAGTGAAAGGGAAAGGAGAAAAGGAAAGATATACCCATTTAATTGCAGAGTTCCAGAGAATAAGAGGGAGAGAATAGAAAGCCTTCTTCAGTGATCAATGCAAAGAAATAGAGGGAAACAATAGAATGGGAAAGATTAGAGTTCTCATCAAGAAAATTAGAGATACCAAGGGAATATTTCATGCAAAGATGGGCACAATAAAGGACAGAAATGGTATGAACCTAACAGAAACAGAAGATATTAAGAAGAGGTGACAAGAATACACAGAAGAACTACATAAAAAAGATCTTCACGACCCAGATAATCACGATGGTGTGATCACTCACCTAGAGCCAGACATCCTGGAATGTGAAGTCAAGTGGGCCTTAGGAAGCATCACTATGAACAAAGCTAGTGGAAGTCATGCAATTGCACTTGAGCTATTTCAAATTCTAAAAGATGACGCTATGAAAGTGCTGCACTCAATATGCTAGGAAATTTCAAAAACTCAGAAATGGCCACAGGACTGGAAAAGGTCAGTTCTCATTCCAGTCCCAAAGAAAGGCAATGCCAAAGAATGCTCAAATTACCACACAATTGCACTCATCTCACATGCTAATAAAATAATGCCAAATTCTCCAAGCCAGGCTTCACCAATACATGAACCATGAATATCCAGATGTTCAAGCTGGTTTTGAAAAGGCAGAGGAACCAGAGATCAAATTGCCAACATCTGTTGGATCATCAAAAAAGCAAGTGAATTCAAGGAAAACATCTACTTCTGCTTTATTGACTATACCAAAGCGTTCGACTATGTGGATCACAACAAACTGTGAAAAATTCCAAAAGAGATGGGAATACCAGACCACCTGACCTGCCTCTTGAGAAATCTGTACGCAGGTCAGGAAGCAACAGTTAGAACTGGACATGGAACAACAGACTGGTCCCAAATAGGGAAAGGAGTACGTCAAGGCTGTATATTGTCATCCTGCTTATTTAACTTATATGCAGAGTATATCATGAAAAACACTGGGCTGGATAAGCACAAGCTGGAATCAAGATTGCTGGGAGAAATATCAATAACCTCAGTTATGGAGATTTCACCACCCTTATGGCAGAAAGCGAAGAAGAACTAAAGAGCCTCTTGATTAAAGTGAAAGAGGAGAGTAAAAAAGTTGGCTTAAAACTCAAGATTCAGAAAACTAAGATCATGGCATCTGGTCCCATCACTTCATGGCAAATAGATGGGGAAACAATGGAAACAGTAAGAGACTTTATTTTGGGGGCCTCCAAAATCACTGCAGATGGTGATTGCAGCCATGAAATTAAAAGATGCTTATTCCTTAGAAGAACAGTTATGACAACCTCGATAGCATATTAAAAAGCAGAGACATTACTTTGCAACAAAGGTCTATCTAGTCAAACTATGATTTTTCCAGTAGTCATGTATGGATGTGAGAGTTGGACTATAAAGAAAGCTGAGCGCCGAAAAATTGATGCTTTTGAACTGTGGTGTTGGAGAAGACTCTTGAGAGTCCCTTGGACTGCAAGGAGATCCAACCAGTCCCTCCTAAAGGAAATCAGTCCTGGGTGTTCATTGGAAGGACTGATGCTAAAGCTGAAACTCCAATACTTTGGCCATATGATGTGAAGAACTGACTCATTTGAAAAGACCCTAATGCTGGGAAAGATTGACGGCAGGAGGAAAAGGGGCTGACAGAAGATGAGACAGTTGATGGCATCATCAACTCAGTGGACATGAGTTTGAGTAAATTCCGGTAGTTGGTGATAGACAGGGAGACCTGGTGTGCTGCAGTCCATGGGGTTGCAAAGAGTTGGACATGACTGAGTGCCTGAACTGCACTGAACTGATACATATATTACTTCTTTTTTAGATTCTATTCTCGTGTAGGTTATCACAAGCATATCGAACAGAGGTCCCTGTACTGTACAGTAGGTCCTTGTTGTTTCCTGTCTTATATATAGTAGTGTATGTAAATTAATCCCAAGATCCTGGTTTATCCCTCCCTCACCTTCATGTTTCCCCTTTAGTAGCCTTAAGTTTTTATTTAGTATCCATGAGTCGGTTTCTGTTTTGAAAATAAGTTAATATGTATCATTTTTTAAATTAGATTACACATATAAGTGATATGATATTTTTCTTTCTCTTTCTGACTTACTTCACTTAATATGATAAAATCTTGGTCCATCCATGTTGCTGCAAATGGCTTTATTTCACTTTTTTAATGGCTGAGTACTAGTCATATATACATATATATACACACACACACACACACACACACACACACACATCTTCTTTATTTCTCTGTAGATGGTTATTGAGGTTGCTTCTTTGTGTTGCTACTGCTAAGTCACTTCAGTCGTGTCCGACTCGGTGTGACCCCATAGACGGCAGCCCACCAGGCTCCGCCATCCCTGGGATTCTCCAGGCAAGAACACTGGAGTGGGTTGCCATTTCCTTCTCCAATGCATGAAAGTGAAAAGTGAAAGTGAAGTCGCTCAGTCGTGTCCAACCCTTAGCATGGACTGCAGCCTACCAGGCTCCTCCATCCATGGGATTTTCCAGGCAAGAGTACTGGAGTGGGGTGCCATTGCCTTCTAATGCTTCAGTGAGCACTGAGATGCATGCATCTTTTCTAAGTGTTGTTTTCTCTGGATATTAGCCCAAGTGTGGGGTTGCTAGATCATATGGCAGCTCTATTTTTAGTTTTTTAGGATATCTCCACTCTGTTCTTCATAGCAGTTCTACCAATTTGCATTCCCATCAACAGTGTAGAAAGTTTCCCTCTTCTCCATACCTTTCCAACACCTATTGCTTGTAGACTTTTTGATGATGACCATTCTGACCTGTTTGAGGTGATAACTCATTGTAGTTTTGATTTGCATTTCCCTGATAATTAGTGATGGTGAGCATCTTTTCATGTACTTTCTGGCCATTCCCACTCTGGAGCGTGTATTTGGAGAAAACCATACTTTGAAAAGATACATGCACCCCAACATTCATTGTGTGTGTATCTTATTTGGAGAAATATCTATTCATATCTTCTGCCCTTTTTGATTGTGTCTTTTTTTTTTTTTTACATAGACCTGCATGAACTGTTTATCTGTTTTGGAGATTAATCCCTTGTTGGTTGATTTGTTTGCAAATATTTTCTTTGATTCTAAGGGTAGTCTTTTCATTTTTTTATTTTCTTTGCTGTGCAGAATCATTTAAGTTTAATTAGGTCCCATTTGTTCATTTTTGTTTTTATTTTCATTACTCTGGGAGGTGGATCAAAAAAGATATTGCTGTGATTTATGTCAAAGAATATTCTGCCTATGTTTCCTTCCAAGCTTTATAGTATCCAGCCTTCCTTGTTGTTCGCTCAGTCATGTCCAACTCTTTGTAACCCCATGGACTGCAGCACACGAGTCTTCCCTGTCCATCATCAACTCCCAGAGCTTTCTCAAATTCACGTCCATCGAGTTGGTGATGCCATCCCACCATCTCATCCTCTGTTACCCCCTTGTCCTCCTGCACTCAGTCTTTCCCAGCATCAAGTTCTTTTTCAGTCAGTCAGCTTTTAGCATCAGGTGGCCAAAATATTGGAGCTTTAGCATCAGTGCTTCTAATGAATATTCAGGGTTGATTTCCTTTAGGATTGACTGGTTTGACCTCCTTGCTATCCATCCAGTCTTACATTTAGATCTTTGGTCAGTACTGAATCTGAGTTTTGGTTATCTAAACAAGTAAAACTATTGAAGCCATTTTCAGCTGCATAAACTAACCCATTAAATTCAGAATACAGATAAATGCACCAATATCAGCAGATTTTATCCAGTCCAGTGTTATATTCCTTCCTCTATTTGTCCAAGATCTTTCTGAGAATTAGTTCCCATACATAATCCCAATATGTATGCTGATATATTAATATATACACACGCTAAATTTTCAATACTTTCCCCCAGATTAACCTTCACATTTGCCCCCCTGGAATATACCAAGGTTCTAGTTATTTACCTAGAAAGAACAAAGAGAATTGGAATAGATCTTGAGAAAAACATGATTCCTCTTGCAGAGCAACTGCCCCAAAGGAACTTTTCACTGGGTCTTCAGGCAATAAAGGGCTAATATCCTCAGAAAATATATGGGAGGACAGATAGCTTATACCGATAAGGGAGACCTAGACAGCCTTGGGTTGTTCAAGAGTCTCCCCTTTCTGAGCACCAATGAGTCCTCAGCATTCTTTGATATTCCAAGTGTCATTGTGCAAATTTTTGCATGAAAAATTTAGCAAATCTGAATTCATCCTATGTTGTATTTATGCAACATGTCCATGAATCTAAAATTTTCACTGAGGATAATCTTGTAGCTATAAGAAATAAAGTTTCTTTTAGGGTCATCACAGATTCTCTGTGGTTCTCTGGCTTTGGCTTAAACTGGGATCTTAAAACTCTGAGACTGACTTGTTCTTTCTGTAGATTCTCCAATGTAGCTCAAAAGCATTCTCCAGTTCCTTCATCCTATAGCCAAGTTATTTCCATAACAGTCAAGTTCAGCAGCTACTTGAATTCCCAAAATACTTTGTCAGCAAGCATTCCATTACCACTAGCGATAGGTAGCAATTTGAACAGTCCTGGTGCCAGTTGGCAGGAACTCGGCACTGAATTCAAGGTCAAGGATACAATGAACCAATCCCATTCTAATGTGACAGCAAATACTGAGTTCAGTCAGGAACATAGAAATCACATGACCTATTTTCACTGAAAGAATATAATATGGGAAATGTTGTTACAGAGGCTCTAGAGGACTAAAAAGGCAAACAAGAACACTGAGGCAACATAAATTAGTAAAAGCAAGAAACAGCAACCAACTCTATGCCAGAAGAACAAAAGAAACCTATTGGGAACATCTGAACCTGCAGAGCTAGGACCCTAATCTCTAAGGAGAGAGCACTCTTGACTGCCACCAAGACTCCATTTTCTCAGAGGAGGAAGGGATCTCACCAAAGATGGGATTCAGACCTCTGAGAGTGTCCCTCTGTGGCGAAATGAGGCTGATCTCTGATTGTTGAGTGAGATAGCCTCCTAGAACCAACTGTCTTTTCTGAGGTGAAGGGATGTTGCTGAGAGGTGCTGGCAGGAAAAATAAGCAAACCTGAAGCAGCAAGTCCTTCCTGCTCCAACTTCCTAGTCTCCCTCAAGCACCCCCTGTTAGTATGGCCTCAGGTAGAAGAGAAATGTATACAGTTTGCAGAGTCCCAGCTTCAGAATTATAAAGCTGATTATAGAAAGTTAGGCTTAGAACTGAGCGATAAAATTAATATTTGGCAGTGTCCTCACACTCTGAAGTTGTGTTGTGCCTCAGTCATGTCTGACTCTGTGACCCCATGGACTGTTGCCCAACAGGCTCCTCTGTTCCTGGAATCTTCCAGGCAAGAATACTGGAGTGGATTGACATTTCTTATTCCAGGGGATCTTCCCAACCCAAGGATCAAACCTGCATCTCTTGTGTCTCTTGCATCGGCAGGTGGATTCTTTATAACTTCATCACCAGGGAAGTACATTGTTAAGATCTTAATTTTAACTCATCTCCTGGTAGATTAGATTGGAATGAATTTTCATTCAATTTCAACATTATGTTTTTGCATAGTTTTTCATGCATTTGAATTCCAAGAAGATTATTCCCTTGCCTTTGCTAACAAATTAGTATTATAAAAATCTTGGTTTATGTTAGTTTTTCTACTAAGAATTCTTTTAGGTGTTATTCTAGAATATTCAGGAATTTAATGTTGTAAAGGAGAGATTGAATACAAAATTGTTTCTTTGTAGGTAATCCATTTTCCTCTTGAATAGTAAATTTAATTTTTTTTTTCTTAATGATCAAATCATTAACTGGGATTTTCCTGGTGTTTCTTTGTTCATTTGGTTTGAAATGCAGTGACCCTCCCTCAATGTGTATCAGTTTCTCTTTGGCTTGGAGATTTTTTTTCTCATATTCTGTCATCAATTACTGCACCATTTTTGTTTGGTTTAATTTCTTCTTCACACTTAGCAATTATCTACATGTTGGCTTTCCAGACTTTCTGTTAGATATCCATCATTTTATTTCCTGTTGTTGTGCATGTTTGTTTGTTTGTTTTTCTTTGATGTCTGAGAAAGCGTTATATATCCTTTATATCACTGACTGCAGTATCATCTGCTCAGGGCTGCTATTTCATTTTCATTTCTTACAATCTTTCCTGATCACAGCTTGCTGTCTTTCCCTCTTATCCTGTTGCTTTTTAACATTATTCTTCTTTTTATGATTCCCTACTCCAGTTTCATAAATTCCATGCCTTTTGGCAATCTGTTGCAAATGCCATGTTTTTTCCATGAAATTTTCCTCTGGCCATTTATGAATTTTTGGAGATATTTTCTGCTTTTAGATTTTATAAATACCATTTTAATTGCTTTGTTCCTCAGTTCAATAGTGGAATTTTATTTTAAGACAGCTTCCAAAATTGTGTACAGTACTCAAATTTCACATCTCCCATTAGATATAGTAGATGGATTGTCTTGAATCCATCTTTCTTCTTCTGTGACAGGTATCCTTCTCTCTGCTACATCTCAAGGGTAAATTTATTTTCTCCGCTCCCAATCTATTTCTCAGTTTCCAGAAAGATTTTTACTAGTTGTCTATGATGAAATACTTCAGTATTCCTACTTCTTACTACATGTCATTCCAAACATAAAATGTATGTGGAAACTTAGAATTTCTTGCCAACATGTTCTACCAAAATTATTCATGTTTTCTTTGCTGTCTTTCTAGTTTTACTTGTGATGATTATTCCACAATATTGCCACTGTCAGTACTTCTCACCCTCCTACCCCTTTCCACACCAGTCCAGGTGTTTTCATGGATTAACTCTCTTCTTCGATAGAATGTATGGTCAGAGTAGATACTAATTCTGATTGACTCACATTAAGCAGAACACTTCCCCAACTACCCAATTAATACTGAGTTGGCCAAAAGTTCCTTTGGGTTTTTCCATAAAATGTTATGGAAATACTCAAATGAACATTTTGGCCAAACCAATACATTTTCTGAATAATTGAATCTGGCTGCAGACATACTTTACAAATTCAGAATGATTTTTGTGTGTTTTTCTCAATGGAGAAGGCAATGGCACTCCACTCCAGTACTCTTGCCTGGAAAATCCCATGGACGGAGGAGCCTGGTAGGCTGCAGTCCATGGGGTCGCAAAGAGTTGGACACGACTGAGTGACTTCACTTTGACTTTTCATTTTCATGCATTGGAGAAGGAAATGGCAACCTACTCCACTACTCTTGCCTGGAGAATCTCAGGAACGGAAGAGCCTGGTAGGCTGCCGTCTATGGGGTCGCACAGAGTCGGACACGACTGAAGTGACTTAGCAGCAGCAGCAGCAGCAATCCGGTCACATGTGTTTCATCCCAAATTCCTTATATATCAGAGCCCAAGGCAAGGATTATTTGAGTTGCAAGAATCCAGGACACCAAGAGTGAGGTATGAGACAAGTGAGGTAATGAAGGATTCAGAGTAGTACAAAGTTAAACATTCTCACACTGATAACTGCTTCACAATAATGGCACCAAACAGGTGCTTCTGCTCATTATGTTGAAGGTCTCAGGAGAGCTGTGTGGACAAACACCCTCAGAGCAGCTCATGTAATAGAGGGAGAAGGTAGGATTTATTTGCACCCCTCCCCATGCAGTTATGGGTTTATTGCATATTCTTTTCTGTATCTTACTTTCCAGTGGACAAAGTTTATTCTGAGAATTAACTGTTCCACACTTCCAAGTGGCATCATCTGGCTCCTTTGGCAGCTAGTTATAATGCTAGACCCTTTGGCCTAAAGTGTGTATTTCATTCTGATCAAGGAATAGCAGGTGAAACTGAGTCTGGCATGTAAGACTGTCCTATTTGGTTTCACAAACGTGGCCAGTGACTTGATTGCCCCAGGTGGTGTCAATGTGGCTCAGGAAAATGGAGGGTCAAGGCAATCTGTGGGTATAAATATGAATGGTATGATACTTTGTGCCTTATAATTAATGACAAGGTCTTGTAGAATCTGGTATTAGGGCACCTATCGGACTTTATTTTCGCTGTTATTGGTTTTTGGCAACTGAACTCAGGATTCTTAAGTGAGAGTTTTTAGTGGAAATCTAGTAGAAAGTTGAGCTGATGGCTAGGGATAAGAGTAATTTTTGAGATATACATGAGTACTTCAAGGAAAAGTAAGCTTCATCTCTCTACTTTAACATGTATCTTATAATTATCAGTATGTCAATTTGTAAAATTACTCTAGCTGATTTATTTTTAATAAAAGGTGAACTCTAATTTATTAGTTGACATTGTATAATTCCTTGTTCAAAGTTAAAAAGGATTTATTCTCTGAACATCTAGAATTTGACATGTTACATTTTCTGCTTATATTTTCTTGAAGGAATTGGCTGATTTTAATAACTTACAGAAAGCTAATAAGTGGTATAAAGATAAACTATATCATCACTTTGTGGTTCTGGCTGCTTTCTTAAAAAAAAAAAAAAGAGAAAATTTCATTTAGCATGTCACCTGTGATTGTACAAATCATGATTTATAATTCAAAGGCCCAGACAAACTATGTTCTGTGTTAAAATATTTAATATATAATGGTATTTTTACTACCATTTGAAAGAATATCAGTCAAGAAAAATAATTATGAAATTTTCTCTCTTTAATGATTGTATATCATCTTGCACAAGAAAAGGCAGTGATACTGATTCACTGTCCAGGGTAGGACAACGGTTCTGAGTTATTTTTTGAGTATGAAAGAAAGTGTATTTTGCAAATTAAGTTTTATCCTATGATCACTTCAGCAATCATTTATAGTTTAAAAAAATCATAGGTTTCTTTGTCTAATATTCCAGCGTAGCAAAATAAACCTAGGTGTACACATTCTGCTTTCCTTTAGCTGCTTGGAACAGTTTATGTCTTGTGTAGAAAATTATGAAGTAAAAATAAACTTTTCCCTAAACAATTTTAACCTTTTGTTTATGCAGTTAGGGGGAAAGAGGAAGAGTATAGGATGTAAGAAGAGTGAAACAAGTCATGGCCGAAAGGAAGAGGAAAATGAAAGAGAAAAGAAACATAATTAAGAAAGGAACACTAAATTTATCTGTTAGGTGTTGGAAATCAGTATTAAAAATTTAAAGCACCAGAACCAGAACATCATTACGTACCTCAAGCATGGAGAAGCCCTTTATTGCATTGTTTTTAATTTAAAAATTTTTAAATATTCAAAATGTATTTCCCCCAATAGCCAGTAATTCATATTTTAATGCTCATCGAATTAAATAACATTCCAGTTATTTAGGTTCCTGGACTATTGCATTTTTCATTACCAACAAAAGCAATTTTTACCAAAGACGTGCTTTCTACCTAAGCAATGTAATATCACATTCTACTGTGTGAAAACAGAGAATATATGGAGAAGTTATTCTGTACATTTCCTCTCAGAATCTGATTGTAAAATGTGACCTTTACTGAAAGCTGGCATTATGTACAGATATTTTGATATCTCAATTGCATGAAAACATTTCCTAACAAATTGAAAGCAGTGACCTGTCTCTACTCTAATATATATATGCGTATATATTCACACATATAGATTTATATATAAAATATAGAAAAGAATCTTTCAAGCTAAGGGGAGAAATTGGAAGAAGGGTCACCAAATCATGTTAAGAGTAGCTTCACTGAAAAGCAATGCAAGAAGTGAAACAAACAGTAAACCATTTTCACTATGTAATGAAGACTTTTAATAGATAAGAAATAATGAAGAACTTCATTGCTTAAATTCTGTTTTTTTCTTTAAAAATGTGCTTTAGCTGCACTTTATTTCACACACCTGAGTAGTCATACCTCCCTTCACGTAGCAATATTTGCCTTCTAGCATCAGCTTTTAGGAAATCTACCAGGACAACTCACATGAAAAATGTATAATCCTACAAAGATGCTATATATATATATATATATATATATATATATATATAAAAACCAAATGACTTGTTTCACTTGTTAAAAAAAAAACTAACAGGCTTTTCCAATTTTTGAATATTTCTGGTAGCAGAAAGAGGTTTTCAGTTATTCGGCAGAAACACCGTCTCTTGCCCTGCATCCTCTCAGGCAACGCGTATGCGTTTTGTGTCCTTTCACAGTGCAGTTCACCTGGAGACAAAAGCAAGAATTTGTTTCACTTGAGCTATTCCCTTTTAACACATGCTTTCCAGCTGACTAAAGTTATCTTCAAAATTGCAACAGTCAAAAGGGCATCAGCCATAACCATCACACTTGTTATGAATTTTGGTGTGTGTTTTAATGCTTAATAAAGGGAAAAGAAACTTGTTATAATGTGTTCATTAATGTTCTAACATTCACAATGTATCATATACATATAGAGCCCTACAATTACCTGCAAATTAGCTTTATTAAAAGATACCTGATTTTAAAATATCATGCTCAGAAAAATACCTCCTATGAAATATGACCACTGGAGAAAAAAATAATTCTTATGTTGCCATTTTAAATAAGAATATCTCATTGGCCTTGCTGTTAAAAGAACAATAGAAGACTAATTAGCTCAACTATGTATTAGTCCCAGCGAGGGAACCCCAAAGCCCACAGTAATTTTGACACAGATGTATGCCACATGATACCTTTATTATATGCTAATGATATTTGACCAGGAAACATAATCAAAACTTTTTAAAAAATCAACTAGTACAATTTCATTATAATAAAAAAGAAAAGCTTTATGTTCACTACAAGTTCTTCTAGCATTTTTGCTAATTTAATTATGTTCTGTGCATCTATTTAATAGATCCATTTAACATATATTTCACCTGCAATCACTATTTTAACATCTCTAAATGACCACTTAGATTTTGAAGGATATAGAACCATACACAGTCAGCTAACAAAGAATTCAGGTTTTTATTAGTCTTTTTCCTATGATCATTACTGCATTGAATAAAGATAATTGTGAATGCCCAATATTTTCATCAGGAGGTACAAATTTATTTAATGTATTAGGTAGAAGGGTTGTTGGTTGATTTCTACCAGCGTCAAGAATAGAGCTGGAAAATATTAAAATAAGCATCTTGGTTCACAAGTCTTGAAAATTAAGTTAAAAAATCCCATGCTCCCCTCTATGTTTTGTTCCACTAAAGTTCCACGAGGTTACAAGCTATTTCTACTCTGGTTCCCACTGTCTATTCTTCATCTAGCATTGCTTCCAGTCTTTATCAGTATTTATTGAATATGTTTATTATTGAATAAAGGAAGAAATGAATGGTAACTTCTGCATTATGAGGAGCTACAAAGCAGGCATCCTTTTTAAGAAATTTTCCTTATGAATCCTGTAGCTTGATATCTTACACAATTAAATATCGAGTAAAAATTATACGAGAATGAGGATGAAAAATGATAATAATGATTATTGTTCTCAAGCTTGGCTTCAGTTCAGAATCACCTGGGAATTTTAAAAAAATACTATTGCCTGGTTCCCACAGCAGTTCTGTTTTAATTGTTGCCCAGGCACTGGGATCTTTAAAGTTTCTCCAGTAGTTCTAGTGAGCAGCTAAAATTGAGAATCATTGTTATATATGATGATATAATGATATGATCATGAATATGAGGAATAAGAGAAATTCAGGACATCTACCTTATAGTCTAATTTATGAAAATAAAAGGGTGTCTTTTCCCTTGAAAAGCCAATTTTAAGTAATAAAAACAAATTCATTCCATTTCAGCCTGACACACCAGCACACATGGATGTACTTAGAAATATCTTAAGCTCTTTCCTTTGTCCCTTTTAAAAAGTGCTTAAGGGACCTTTACCTGTTACTCAGAAGCTCAGCCCCATTCTAATACCATGTGACTTTGGCCTAAAAGATCCAGGAAATGGATTTCTGTTTTGTCCCCACATGCATAAATTCTTGCTCTGAAACACTTTTTATATTAATTAATTTTATTTTTATCAAATTATGATTGATATATGACATTGTGTAAGTTTAAGATGTACAGCATATCCATTTCATACATTTATCTATTGCAATATGATTACCACAATGATATCACTTACATATGGAATCTAAAAACGCTTTGAAACGCTTTGACTTGATTTATGCATTCATCCTCAATGGTAAAGAATCTGCCTGCCAATGCAGGAGGCACAGGTTTGATCCCTGGGTCAGGAAGATCCCCCTGTAGAAGGAAATGGCAACCTCGCCAGTATTCTAGCCTGAGAAATCCCATGGACAGAGGACCCTGGTGGGCTACAGTCCATGGCACAAAGCATCAGACACGGCTTAGTGGCTGAACAGCAACAATAGATTCATCCTGTGAGCAGAGTTCTTGTTTGGTTTTCTCACTCTCAGGAGCCAGAATCTTGCTCCTTCTACTCTCCAGAAACTCTTTAATTTTTTCAGAAAAAGTATAGCTTTGAGTCCAAGATAACCAAGGAGCAGAGTTGATAGCCACCTACAAAGTATAATTTATGGATCTACAAATAGCCCTCATGAAACACATCCCAAAATATCCACTAAAGTATCTCTGCTAGAGATGTTTACTTCTGTTCAACTAGACAAATTCACTGAGTATTCTAGGGCTGTTATTATGGAAGCTGTATTTTCCAAAGTAATAAGTGGGATACACCTTGAGAGTATCTAGCAGTAGGAGAGGATATTTGATGCCAAACTCACTAAATCCAAAGTTAACTAAAACAGCTTTTCCCAAAGTATTGTTTTGGTCATAAAATAGGCCATTTATCTTAATGCAAGAGTTTTTACTGCATTTCACAACAGGGGAAAACAATTTCAATCCGAATGCCAAAACTGTTTAGAAAAAATGAAAACAAAAACTCTGGAAATTTTTTCAGGAAAAGAACAGTAGTTAAAACACAACATTTCATCTATAATTTTTTAATTTTTTGACTCTGTGAAAATAAGGAAAATATTTTTTCTCTCCAGAATTTTCTTATCTGTATGTTGAGAAGAATCATTTGTATTTCACAGTGTTGTCAAGAGAATTAGATTAGATAATGCACTCAGGATGTTACTCAGAGAAGCAGGTACTAAAATGTAGTTCCCATAACAATAATTAATATTGTTGCCAAGAATATAAATTACTTTTCCTGTTTCTCCAGAAACATAAAACTTATTTTACTCTTTCATTTGATAACGGACCTTACTTGTGACCTCTAAAATTGTCCATCAGTAGTTAGTTAACCATTGGTGGAAATGCAGATTATCTTGCAGCCAATCTAGAAATACAACAGCAAGCATAACTTTTCTGAGAAAGAAAGTAGAGTTAACAGGGAGACATTTTCACCTATTTTAAGCTAATTTTTAAATACTTCTATTCCACAGCAGTATTGTTTTAGTTCCAACAGTTCTTCATATGCAACTATCAGCAAGGTTAAGAATTTAATGCGTAGTTATTGTGACATGATTTTTTGACAAGAGCAATCAGCTGTTGTTAGCAAGTGAAAGTTGAAAAGACTGGATTGGTCATATAAAAGCACTTCAGGCTGGGAACGCAATTGAGAAAAGGCAGTAGTCAAAACACTGCCAAAGTGCTTCATGATATTGGAATGTTACCTGGATTGGGTCAGAGGAAATGTTGAATGGTGTCATGGTTTACAGCTCAACTTCAGGTTTGGAATTTGATAATCTAAGACTTACCAGGAATCCACAAGCATTGTCAAAATAAAGTAATGGCCATAAAATGTTGTTGAATATTTATCATTTAGAGAAGAGACTGTAACAAAGGTGCATAATAGTTTTGCTTAAAATCGCCATTGTCAAAAATAAGTTATATATATATATATATTTTAATATAAAATAACTGTTTTGCTTTATTTTTGATATTCTGAGGTTTTCATAGTGGTGTCTTTTGTGTATGTCTTAATGTTTTGTTTTTGTCAATCCCAGACACATACTGAAAGGAATTGTCTGGGGATATAAGTGGGTGATTTATGTGACGCTTTAGGGAAGTTACTAATCATTGCATTTAAAGAAATTTATAAATCCAGAGCTGTTAAACTCTGTTAGAAGAGGAACGCTTGAGACAGTTTATCAGCAGCTATGATCCTTTGATTACAGAAGAGACTACTTATTAGGTTTATGCTAAGAGGAAGGGGAACAAAGACATTCAGTTCAGTTCAGTCGTTCAGTTGTGTCCGACTCTTTGTGAGCCCATGAAGTGCAGCACACCAGGCCTCCCTGTCTATCACCAACTCCCGGAGTTCACTCAAACTCACATCCATCGAGTCGGTGATGCCATCCAGCCATCTCATCCTCTGTCGTCCCCTTTTCCTCCTGCCCCCAACCCCTCCCAGCATCAGGGTCTTTTCCAATGAGCCAACTCTTCGCATGAGGTGGCCAAAGTACTGGAGTTTCAGCTTTAGCATCATTCCTTCCAAAGAACACCCAGGACTGATCTTTAGAATGGATTGGTTGGATCTCCTTGCAGTCCAAGGGACTCTCAAGAGCCTTCTCCAACACTACAGTTCGAAAGCATCAATTCTTTGGCACTCAGCTTTCTTCACAGTCCAACTCTCACATCCATACATGACTACTGGAAAAACCATAGCCTTGACTAGATGGACCTTTGTTGGCAAAGTAATGTCTCTGCTTTTTAATATGCTATCTAGACATTAGAAGAAGTTTATTTAATTCTATCAGGTTAATGTGATTATCACTTTGAGAAAAATTAGGTTAGAAAATTAGAAAAACTACATATAAGAGTGTTTTCTATGTGCTACTCTGAAGCATCAGAATTGACCAATATCATGCATTCATTGATTCAACCAAAAAATGTATATCAAATGCTTACTAAATAAGGTATCAGTGAATGGGAAGTCAGAGAGAGATCAAGTTGATGACTTGTTGCTAAAGGTAAATTGTATAGATCATGGCAGAGAACTGTAGCCAGACTCAATCTTCCTACCCTACTTCCCTAGTATTTGACTTTGGCTTCCACCCTATAGTGGAGAAGGCAATGGCACCCCACTCCAGTACTCTTGCCTGGAAAATCCCATGGGTGAAGGAGCCTGGTAGGCTTCAGTCCATGGGGTTGCAGAGTCGGACACAACTGAGCAACTTGACTTTCACTTTTCACTTTCATGCATTGGAGAAGGAAATGGCAACCCACTCCAGTGTTCTTGCCTGGAGAATCCCAGGGACGGGGGAGCCTGGTGGGCTGCCGTCTATGGGGTCGCACAGAGTCGGACATGACTGAAGCGACTTAGCAGCCACCCTATAGGGAAATAGGACCTACAAAGTGGACACCAACCTAGCCTGCACCATAGAGAGTCCCTGCCCTCAAGGAGCTCAGAGAACTGGGATTCAGAAGCAGAAGAAGCCACACATACTTTATCCAGGTAGGTCTGAAGCAAAACGACACAGTCCGATGGGACTGAGACACTTGCTCATAACTGTACAAAGCCCTCCATCTTTCTTATGGAATAACAAGGGACTAAATATGTCTTTCTAATACCAACCAGTCCATTCTGAAGGAGATCAGCCCTGGGATTTCTTTGGAAGGAATGATGCTAAAGCTGAAACTCCAGTACTTTGGCCACCTCCTGCAAAGAGTTGACTCATTGGAAAAGACCCTGATGCTGGGAGGCATTGGGGGCAGGAGGAGAAGGGGACAACAGAGGATGAGATGGCTGGATGGCATCACTGACTCGATGGACATGAGTCTGTGTGAACTCCGGGAGTTGGTGATGGACAGGGAGGCCTGGCGTGCTGCGATTCATGGGGTCACAAAGAGTTGGACACAACTGAGCGACTGAACTGAACTGAATACCCTGTCCTCCTGGAAGGTGGAGAGGAAGTCCCTTGCTTTCTATGAAAATGTGAGGAATGTGTTTATAAGCATTTCTGAACAGTATTTTTGCTGAATAAGTAGGGTTTAAAAAAATAAGTAGGATTGCACCAAGAATATGACAAAGAGGAGAGTGGTAAATATTCCTGGTAAATTTCTGCAAACATTGGAACTGAGGATGTAGGAAAAGATGGAGATAGAAAGGACAGGCAGATGAAGTTTATGAAGATAGGAGAATAAGCAGTGACCCTTAGACTCTTCATCTCAAAACCTCCAGAGATTCTCATTCATGGTGCCTCTGTGGCAGGACTATAGGGATTTTATTGGCTTATGTTTTAAACAATTACCAAGTAATTCTGATATAGATAGTTGTAAATCCTGGGTCAGGATCTTCTGTTCTGGGCGATGAGAAGACTTTAAAGAATTAAAAGCAAATTTAAAAAGCCAGAATTGGGGACTTCTTTAGTGGTCCAGTGGTTAAGACTCTCTGCTTCCAATGTAGAGGGGATGGGTGCAATCCCTGGTTAGGGAACTAAAATCCCAAATGCCATGTGAAAAGTGAAGTCACTCAGTCGTGTCCGACTCGCTGTGACCTCATGGACTGTAGCCTACCAGGCTCCTTTGTCCATGGAATTTTCCAGGCAACAGTACTGGAGTGGGTTACTATTTTCTATTCCAGGGGATCTTTCCAACCCATGGATCAAACCTGGGTCTCCCTCATTGCAGGCAGATGCTTTAGCATCTGAGCCATGGTGCAACCAAAAAAAAAAAAAAGTATAAACACATGTGGCTGTCACATGTTGGAAAAACTCAAGAATCAAAAGTAAGAATTAAAGTTGGAATGAAAAGAAGGATAAATATCAATGACAAGGATTCTGGCTAGGATGCATGAGCAGATGGGGCTATTTCTCTAGACAAGAAATGTATCCTGAGAAAACTTTTTAATTCTAAGGTAAAAGATTCAATTTAAGTTTAAAATTGTCTTCTCAGTTCTAGAAGAAATCAAAATTCAATCATACTGTGATACATAAACACTAAGTATGAATAAGATAGTTAATTTGCCTTGGCTTGTTAACTCATTGAAGAAAAATTTATTGAACCAGGCAGTGTGAGAGGTGCCTATTCTTACCTTCAGCAAAAGATATTCATGGTTACATCTGGACTTTTTGTCCAATAGAATCATCTCCGCTACTCTTAGTTCTTGGGTCTCCAAGTCCATTTAAATAATCAGTGGTTACTGAGCCAAGTAGTCATAGGAGTGAGGACATGTCCAGTTCACTCTGTTTCTAATAGAATGTTACCCTACCCAAATGAGTTCTGCTTCACCAAGTTTCCAGGACCAAATTCTGGTCTAGTAGAAGAAGGCAAAATTCATTTATAGCAGAGCAGAGTCAAATTTATCACAGCAGGCAAATACTGGGGTCATTTTTGGTCTTTCGGGATAAAGACTAAGGTCTTCTAGGAAAGGCTGGCACACTCCCTTGCTCCTCCATGGGTGTTTGGTCCCAACTCCCTTACTTGGTGTTCTCTCTCAACCTGCTCCACCCCACAAACCAATGTCCCACTCCTTTCTTGTCCTCTACTCCAACTCTGCCCTAACTGTAACTTGCTAAGTAAGGAGCTCAGGCTTTATCTGGAAGCTTTAAGTGGTTTTCTTGGAATTGAAAATTGACTACTGCACAGTAGGAGAGCAAGTACTGGTTCAAGTTCACTTCACCAGTTAAATTTCTCACTACTTACCTAGGTAGCCTGCAGAATTGACACACTAAGCTGTGCAGATGTATAGGCTGCACTCTGTGAAGTCACCTGGTTGGGTTGAGGCTGAGCTGTAGCCTGCACCTGACTCTTCCTGTGCATGTCTTGTATCTGGGCCATGTCCACCAAGAGGGGAGCCTCTTTCTTTGAGCCTATTTGCTCAAAGGCACCATCTGGCCCACAGGTGGCCCTAAAGCAAATCTCACCAAAGTGAGCCTTAGTTTTCTGTAGAGGGTGTGACTTATTCTGGATCCTAACCCATATTAAAGCAATTACATTGACATTAAATTGCTTTCATTTAGTCTTCTGGGAAGAACATCAGTTTCTATTAGATTTGACAATTTGAGGGGTAAGGAGCAGCGATTTGTTGTTTCCTGATACAGATTAAAATATAGTTATGTTGCTAAAGGAGTTCACAATCTAGCAGATCCAGAAAGCATATACAAATCTTTCTTAACTTACAGTGGGGTTGTTCTTAGTCACTCAGTCATGTTTGACTCTTTGTGACCCCATGGACAGTAGCCCACTGGGCTCCTCTATCCAAGGGGATTCTCCTGGCAAGAATACTGGAGTGGGTTGCCAGGCCCTCCTCCAGGGGATCTTCCCAACCCAGGGATCAAACCCAGGTCTCCCATATTGCAGGCAGATTCTCTACTGTCTGACCCACCAGGGAAGCCCTAAATTTACAGGGACATAACATTGAGGTTAAGAGAAGGCAATGGCACCCCACTCCAGTATTCTTGCCTGGAAAATCCCATGGATGGAGGAGCCTGGTAGGCTGCAGTCCATGGTGTCGCTAAGAGTCAGACATGACTGAGCGACTTCACTTTCACTTTTCACTTTTCATGCATTGGAGAAGGAAATGGCAACCCACTCCAGTGTTCTTGCCTGGAGAATCTCAGGGACGGGGGAGCCTGGTGGGCTGCCGTCTATGGGGTCGCACAGAGTCGGACACGACTGAAGTGACTTAGCAGCAGCAACAATGAGGTTATGTCCCTGTAAACTCATCATGCATTAAAAATATCACTAAGTTGAAACACATTTAACACACAACCTACTGAACATCATAGCTTCGCCTAGCCTGCTTTAAACATGCTCAGAAGACTTATATTAGTCTACAACTGGACAAAGTCATCTAACACAAAGCCTATTTTATAGCATAGTATTGATTTCCTCATGTCTGGACTACTGTGCTAAAAATGAAAACAGAATTGTTGTGTGGGTACAGAATGGTTAGAAGTATATCAGTTATTTACCCTTGTGATTATATAGCTGCCTGGGAAAGTTGAAAATTCAAAGTGTGGTTTCTACTGAATGATTTACTGCTTTAGAACCATTGTAAGTTCAAAAAAATGAAAGTCAAATCATCATTAAGTTGGGGACCATCTATACACAAATAACTAATCAAGGCAGTAAAATAGAAGCAGCACAAAGTCTTCTGTGAATTTAGAGTGAGGGATTTATTTTGATAGAGGAAGCTGAAGTGTTCAGGAGACAGTAACAAACCAAGCTATTGAGAGGTCGACAGAATTTTAATAGCCAATGAAAGAAAAACATGTACAGAAGAAATTCAGCCCAAAGGCGAGATGGTAGGAAAACATGGAGATATGAGACTGTAGTGTTTTTAGGGAGAGTGCAAATGTTGCAAATAGAATGAGAAAAATCAATGATAAATAATGTTGTTCAAGTCTAATCAGAAGAGAAGGACCTGGGGGATCCATACTCTCCAGCCCTGTGATTTTAAACTTCCTCCCCAGAACTGCCTGTGACCATCCTGGCTTCTACTTCCCAAAGTGCTCCACATTTTCTGTAATGCATGCTTGTGTAACAAAATAAAAAGAAAGGAAATCCACTAGCCAAATCTGGCTTCATTTTTTAGATGGGAAAAGGGTGACAAGGATGATACATGAGGCCTACCTGCCATAAATAGTTACAGGTAGCCCAGGATTAGAACCTGAGGCTCTAGCTCTTACCTGGCTTCTCATGCCTTGCTAATATCTGGACTGCTAATATCTTCCAGTCCATAGGGCGATGCACTAGAAATCAGGTTGAGGTACAGAGTTAATAGGGCATGTTTTGGGAAATATGGATTTATTTCAAAGGACAACTAGGTGAAAGCATTTTTTTTTCCTCTGTTAAAACAAAAGGCACTAGTTTCAAAGATAGAAGTTAGGTATCTCAGACCCCTGGGATATATCATGGCTTTCATTGGCAAGAAAGGTACTTGGATGGAACATTTTAAAAAGCATTTTGGTGTAATGAGGCTGGAAAAGTAGGTTGCTGCCAACTTTTGGAAGCCCTTAAACATCAATCCAACCAGGGATTGGATTCAATTCATAGGCAATGCATAACTATTAAACTTTTAAAACCGTGGAATGCAGTTATTGGAACTAACAGGTTTTAATTGCCTCACTTTAAAGTCCCTATTGCTTATGTCTTTTCAGTAAGATACGAGCTTTCTCTTTGTTGTTGCTGTTGTTGACCTGGAGACAAATTGTCAGTTTGGTTGGCTGAGTTCTGTTATTCTCTTAAAAAAAAAAAAAAAAAAAGCATTCTGTTGGGTTTTTTGCTTTTTGTATTTTTTGCTAATTTATAGGTTCTTTGAACTTCTTTGGATTTGCCCTGAGACTTGAGAATAGTTTAAGAGCAATGAAGTACCTACAAATTTCTCCCTGCTGAGTGTAAGAAAGCTAAAAAAAAAAAAAAAGAAATAATAATAATAATCAGTGGCCAAAGGAGACACTTCTGTTGAAGGAGGTTTACAGAGGAAAGACTTCTTGAGAGTAGGTGCTCTGTACTTGCCTCAGAAGTTTTGATTGTGGTGTACTGTGGCTGCTATTCCACTCTCCAGCACAGTGTGCATGCTTTGGAATTTAAATTTAGAGATTTTTTAGTTTCTGCATCTGTGTCTGGGGAACCTTCCAAATCAACAGTCTGCTTTCTTTCAAAAGCTGGATGAAAAAATTACAAAACATAGTCCCAGTTTTTCCTTTATAAGTTGAATAAGGTAAATATGCACACTAGCTCAAAGAAGGCAAACAAAATTCAAAGTTTCCCCCATCACAGTGCCAGAGTCCTTTAACCTCCTGGATAAGCTGTTTTGTTATGATCTCTGAGGCAACAAGGGTCTGATTAAAGAACTCTAATTGGAATTGAAATCAATTCTTATTTATTTAAAAAATAATTTATAATATTTTAGTATAATACTATATTAGCTAGAACTTTCAACAGGAATAAGTAATTTTTATGTTTAGATTGCGTTATCTTTGAAAATATCACTATATGATCTGAATGAAATATAAATGTAACATATAGAATCAGTTTCTGAAACTTTTACTGTCTAAAATGTTTAAAAATTTATGGAAGTTCATACAAATGCAATCCAAGGATAGTAATTAAAGTGTAAAAATCCATGAATCCTTTGTGAATTGAGAGAATTCAACATCAGCCTCATATAAAGTCCTTTGTTACATTACTCAGGGTAACTTTCAACCAATGGATTTTTTTTAACCTTACTAAAAATTCTGAGTTCTTATTTCTGTGACTTTTCAAATGTGATATATTTTGTGTTGCTTTATTATTAATGCTATTGTTTCAAAATGAGGTGCAGACTCCCGATCTCAGCACATACCTTGGTGAATATACTTTTGCTTTGGGGCAAATACAACTTAATATTCATAACACTTGGAATGCAGAAGCAGAGTGTGAAGAGAATCATTGCTATTCACAAGCTTTAGATACTGGGGCTAAATAGCTGATGTGAACAACTTATCAGGGGATTGGCATCATTATTTAAGGATCATGTAAAAGCCAAGATCACCCTGAGTTTCAAAAATCCAGGGGAAGGAAACCTCTCCTACTGGTTGATGTTTCAATCAAATATGGCTGAGAAAATAATGCCCTGTGTCAAGAGATCTCAATGGGCTAGTTTTGAGAAAAACAATGAAGCAGAGACAGAGTAGTAAAATAAAAATACATTCCAGTGGAAAAGACCCTGATGCTGGGGAAGATTGAAGACAGGAAGAGAAAGGGGTGAGAGAGGATGAGATGGTTGGATGGCGTCATTGACTCAATGTACATGAGTTTGAGCAAACTCTAGGAGATAGTGAAGGATGGGGAAGCCTGGCATGTTGCAGTCCATGGGGTCTCAAAGAGTCAGACACAACCGAGCAACTGAACAAAAACAACAGTGATGACATTTAAAATCTGAAAATCAATTAAGGCAATTTTGACATGATGTAAAATTAAGCAATTTTAGGAGTTCAGATGAGACCCAAGTAAGTGAGGTGCCTGTGTGTATAAACACTTCAGAGTTTTACTGTTCTCTATCCACAACATTCACCAAAATTATTCAAGACACCAAGGGATTCCAAAGTTATTTTGTACTATTTAATAATGTTACTATTATATAGTATGCATTGCAGTGTATAGCATGAATGAGAACTGAAAATAATTTTTAGAATTTCTGGAATATGAGCAACATTTTTTTTTTCTGGAAAAGCTTAAAGTTAGATCTTTAGAGTAAGAATATTTCATTGCAAATCAAAAAATATCAAAGGATATCATACATGTATATTTCTGTCTCTGTTTATCTGTTTTTGTATTTCTGTTAGTATTGCACCCTATAGCCATGTGCCATTTTACAGACTTGTTCAATAAATAAGACTTTACTCTTTATAAATTCATATATTGGTAATGGAACAAAAAATCATATTGCTTATGATGGAAAATTGAATTCCTAAATACTGAAATGGAATACTGAAGTATAATAGAGTACTGAAATGGGTTTACCAGATTTAGGGAAAATAATATCTTTATGATTCCTAAGATTATTCTCTAATACTGTACTTACCATCCTAGTTTGGAAAAATTTGGACTAAAAGTGAATAGACAGACTTAAAACCAGTATATCTAAATTAGTGTCACTAAAGTAATCAACAAAAGCACAACAAAAGACTTCAGAGTATAAGTCAAGCAAAATAAGGAAGAAATGAATTGCACACCTAAAAGCTATTTAGGAAAATATTCAGCAAAAATCTATACAAGAATATTCCTGATGAAGTTTTAAATTTTGGTGGGAAAGAAAGTGTAACTAGATTATTGCATAAAATCAAGTTGTCAAATATTAGGGCAATAGGAAGATATTTTGTGAATAAAAATTGCCAACAAAGAAAAAACATTCGGAGAATATACAAGTCATGAACCTCTTTTAAAAAGAAGTATTAAACATTAAAACAGATGTTAAAAATACAGCCATCAGTGCTTTATTGGAGATGCTGAGGTAAAAGAAGAAAGGCATCTGTCAGTGTCCAAAGATAGTGAAGTAGTAACTACAAAGCAGTGAGGGTTAAAAAAAAAAAGCATGAGCCAAAAATGTGTCTTCATCCAGCTATCAAGGACACAGAATTTGATGGAGGCAATGCACCAGGCAGGAACTTTCTAGAAGAAAATAAAACCAAGCAAGCAAAATAAAAAACTAGTTACTAAAATCCTGTTACAAGGGGTGAATATTTTTTTCAGTTCCATACAAAGAAACAATGCAACTGACAATAGAAAAAGAACTGTTGGTGAGTTTTAATGCACTTAAATATAAAATGAGAGTTTAAAACATACAAACCAGGAAGAGAAAAATCATATTATTAACTTGGATAATGTATATAACAAGATGGTTTACAAAATTTGAGAAGAACTGATGTTCCAGAAAACAGCTCTTTGACTAGGTTCACTTCCTACACCTCCGATTTTTTTTGTTGTTAATATATATTTATAGAAGTCATCAGTGCTCTCTTTTAAAGATAGGAAGCTCCAGCTGTTTGGATCAGGAGAGGAAATGTGGGAGCATGTTTGAATGTTTATTTTTCATGATCCTACAGAACACACTCCATAATATTTAAAAAATTGGAGCATAGTTTGAAATTTTACTCCATATTCAATGTTTTTCATCATATTTGTCTTAATAAGATAGATCATATGAGAAATTATATCACTGGTTATGATAAATAGTTATTTTAAAACTAGCATAGTTTTGTTATAAAATAATTTATCCATCCTTCTACATGTAAGTGTGCCACATTAAACAATATTCAATTTCATTAACAGTGATTCCTTCAGATGGTTAGATTTCAATTGATCGTTAAATATTTTCTTTATTTTCTATTTTGAGTGAATAATTTATAGTTAAAATATGTCACTTTTTTATTAAGACTTTAAGGTACAGAAATTTCCCATAGGTCCTCTGCTTCCATACTTCATAGTCTTCCCCATTATCAGTATCACTCCCCACAGTGGAACATTTATTACAACTGATGAACTTACATTGACATATCAGAATCATTCAAAGCCCATAGTTTACATTACAATTCACTCTTGGTGCTGTACATTCTATAGGTTTGGACAACTCTATAATAGCATGTATTCATCATTATGATATCAGGCAGAGTATTTTCACTGCCTTAAAAATCCTCTGTGCTCATCTGTTTGTCCCTCTCCCCCAACCCTGAACAAGCACTGATCTTTTTATGATCCTCTTAGTTTTACCCTTTCTGGAATGTGATATAATTGAAGTCATATAGATGCAGCCTTTTCTGATTGGCTTCTTTCACTTAGTAAAATGCCTTTAGGTTCCCTTATGTCTTTTCATGGCTTGACGCCTTGTTACTTTTTAGTGCTGAATACTTTTCCATTGTCTGGATCTACCCATTTACTTATCTATTCTCCTATTAAAGGACATTTTCATTGCTTCTGAGTTTTGGCAATTAAAAATAAAGCTGCTGTAAACATCCATGCTCAGGTTTTTGTGTGGTCATGTTTTCAACTCCTTTGGGTAAGCATCAAGGAGTATGACGGTTAGATCATAAGGTGAAAGTGTATTAGTTTTGCAATAAACTGCCAAGCTGTCTTCCAAAGTGACACTATTTTGCACCCCCATCAGCAATAAATGAGAATTCCCTTCGTTCCACATTGTCACCCAATATAGGAATGTCAGTGTTCTGAATTTTGGTCTTTCTAATGAGGCTGTAGGGGTACAACAACAATTGTTGTTGTTTTGGGCCATGCCATGCTGATAAGCTGTTTTAATTATCATTTGATAAACACATTCCTCTCTTGAAATTTTTTCTTTGATTCACGTGTTATTTTGAGATGTGTCATTTAATTGTCACATATTTGGGGATTTTCTAGCTATTTTTCTGTTATTATTTTATACATTAATTCTGTTATAATCTGAGAGCATATAGTGTTTGATTTCTATTTATTTAAATTTGCTAAAGTGTGTTTTATGCCCAAGGATGTAGTCTATCTTGGTTAATGTTCCCTTGAGGAAAATCTGTTTTATTCCATTATTGAATGAAGTAGTCTATTGCTGTTCAGTTACTCAGTCATCTCTGACTCTTTGGGACCCCATGGACTGCAGCATGCCAGGCTTCCCTGTCCTTCACTAACTCCCAGAGCTTGCTCAAACTCATGTCCATCGAGTTGGTGATGCCATCCAACCATCTCATCCTCTGTCATGCCCTTCTTTTCCTGTCTTCAATCTTTCCTGGTATCAGGATCTTTCCTAATGACTCGATTCTTCGCATCAGGTGGCCAAAGTATTGGAACTTCAGCTTCAGCATAAGTCCTTCCAATGAATATTCTGGATTGATTTCTTTTAGGATTAACTAGTTTGATCTCCTTGCAGTCCAAGGGAGTCTCGAGTCTTCTCCAATACCACAGTTCAAAAGCATCAATTCTTCAGCACTCAGCCTTTCTTTTTTATACAACTTTTACATCCATACATGACACTGGAAAAACCATAGTTTTGACCATATGGACCTTTGTTGGCAAAGTAATAGTAATGTTTCTGCTTTTTAATATGCTGTCTAGGTTGGTCATTCAGATTCAGATTCAGATCAGTCGCTCCGTCGTGTCTGACTCTTTGCGACCCCGTGAATCGCAGCACGCCAGGCCTCCCTGTCCATCACCAACTCCCGGAGTTCACTGAGACTCACATCCATCGAGTCAGTGATGCCATCCAGCCATCTCATCCTCTGTCGTCCCCTTCTCCTCTTGCCCCCAATCCCTCCCAGCATCAGAGTCTTTTCCAATGAGTCAACTCTTTGCATGAGGTGGCCAAAGTACTGGAATTTCAGCTTTAGCATCATCCCTTCCAAAGAAATCCCAGGGCTGATCTCCTTCAGAATGGACTGGTTGGATCTCCTAGCAGTCCAAGGGACTCTCAAGAGTCTTCTCCAACACCACAGTTCAAAAGCATCAATTCTTCGGCGCTCAGCCTTCTTCACAGTCCAACTCTCACATCCATACATGGGCTTCCCTAATAGCTCAATAGGTAAAGAATCCACCTGCAATGCAGGAGACCCCAGTTTGATTCCTGGGTGGGAAGATCTGCTGGAGAAGGGATAGGCTACCCACTCCGGTATTCTTGGGCTTCCCTTGTGGCTCAGCTGGTAAAGAATCCACCTGTAATGCAGGAGACCTAGGTTCAATCCCTAGGATGGGATGACCCCCTGGAGAAGGGAAAGGCTACCCACTCCAGTATTCTGTCCTGAAATAGCTTAGCTGGAATTCCATCACCTCCACTAGCTTTGTTCATAGTGATGCTTCCTAAGGTCCATATAACTTCACATTCAGGATGTCTTGTACTAGGTGAGTGATCACACTATCATGGTTATCTGGGTCATTAAGATCTCTTTTGTATAGTTCTTCTGTATATTCTTGCAACCTCTTGTTAATATCTTCTGCTTCTGTTAGTTTCATCCCATTTCAGTCCTTTATTGTCCCCATCTTGCATGAAATGTTCCCTTGGTATTTATAATTTTTCTTAAAGAGATCTCTAGTCTTTCCCTTTCTACTGTTTTCCTCTATTTCTTTCCATTGATTACTGAGGAAGGCTTTCTTATCTCTCCCTGCTATTCTTTGGAACTCTGCATTCAGAGGGGTATATCTTTCCTTTTCTCCTTTCTCTCTCACTTCTCTTCTTTTCTCAGCTATTGGTAAGGCCTCTTCAGACAACCATTTTGCCTTTTTGCATTTCTTTTTCTTGAGGATGATTTTGATCACTGCCTCCTATACAATGTTACGAGCCTCTGTCCATAGTTCTTTAGGCACTCTATCATATCTAATCCCTTGAATCTATTTGTCACTTCCACTAAGTAATCTATCTATAGAGTATTGACTATAATATAAATTATATCCAGTTGATTGTTGATCTTGTATGGGACCAGATGGTTAGTTTTGGCTGGAATTGATTGCATGCCTTCTTCCACATGTGTGCATGCATGCTCAGTCATGTCCCACTCTGCAACACCATGGACTGTAGCCCACCAGGCTCCTCTGAAATGGAATTTTCCAGGCACAAATACTAGGATGGGTTGTCATTTCCTACTCCAGGAACCTGAGTCTTTTGTGTCTCCTGCATTGGCAGGTGGATTCTCCACCACTGACACCAGCTGTATTACATGTAAGGCTAAATAAAGTTGGCTTGAATTAGGTATTCCTTTTCTGTGGGTCACTTATGCCCTGATAATACCCCCAACAAGTTGGATTCCAGGTAATTAGTTTCTCCTGAGGGGAAGCTTTAGTAAGGAGGCCTGGGTCCTCTAGTGTATTTCAGAATGGTTCCTTTCCTTCTCCCCATGCTGGACGCTGGAGACAAGTTTTTTCCAATGTAAAACCCTGGGCAAGCTCCCGGAGATAAATCTTATAATATTGTGAACCTCCCTCTCCATGACTGGGTCCCCAAGAAGTTGTTTAACTGTCAGAGTTGTCCACACTGAGCCTTCAGCAATTTGTCAATTACATTTCAGGTTTTCCTGCCCTCGGACTAGTTCCTGCAGTGAAGTCTGCTCGTGAGTCTCTGCTCTGGTAAGTCCTCACTCTGTTTTTTCTCTTATCTGTCTCTGCAATTTGGGGAGCACCTGTTTGCCCTGTGTCCTCCTGTCTCTTAAGAACCCAAGAAGAGTTGCTCACTCTTCAGTCTGTTCAGCTTTTCACTTGTTGTTAGGATGGACTGGCAACTTATAAGTGCCTTACATGAAAACATGGAAATCGGTATGTATTATTTTTTAAATAATTTTGGAACAAGAAATGTAAAAATAGTTCTTTAGGCACTCTATCATATCTAATCCCTTGAATCTATTTGTCACTTCCACTAAGTAATCTATCTATAGAGTATTGACTATAATATAAATTATATCCAGTTGATTGTTGATCTTGTATGGGACCAGATGGTTAGTTTTGGCTGGAATTGATTGCATGCCTTCTTCCACATGTGTGCATGCATGCTCAGTCATGTCCCACTCTGCAACACCATGGACTGTAGCCCACCAGGCTCCTCTGAAATGGAATTTTCCAGGCACAAATACTAGGATGGGTTGTCATTTCCTACTTAAATTTAAAGTTTAAAATGTAACATTATGAGAGAATAACATGACTGATAGGACTGTGTAAGGAGATAATTTTAATGTATAAAATGATTTTCCTCAAAAATTGTGGAAATCATATTATTTCTTCATAAAACCTCTCTGAGGCTTTTTTTGGTTTCTTACATGTTGCAACTTATGTATAAGGTTTCAACATCTTAACCAAGAATAATGTTTTATATTTGAGCCAGTGATATTATACTTAAAATTCTTTCATACTTTAATTTCATTTGCCTGATACCACATTCTTATTTATTAATAAATTCATTGAATATTATTATTTTAATTTCACATTGCTTCTTATGACCTGAAATTTCTTTATTTTTAAGCCAACTATTTGGAAAATTAACAGATGACATGTTTCCAACTAAAAAACAAAATCTTCTTTTTTCCCCTTTACTTTTAAGAAAGACCCACCCATAGTGAAAATGCTCTTAGCGAGTAAGCTATGCTTTGCAGCTAGCCTTCAATTCCTTATCATTGTTTTGCCTTATGTCAAGTTCTTAAGCATTTCTCAAGCCAGTCCTCAGTCTACCGCATACCAGTTACCATGTGGAGAAGAGCAGTTAGACAATGAGTGTAAGTTGCCATCTGTACATGACACATAAACTATGCTAAACAAGATCATGAACTGTGGGTGCAAACTGGCTGAGTTTGAATCCTGGCTCTATTACCATGATCACACTTGGTTATGTGACTTAAGCTAAGTAACCTCTCTTCACCTCCATTTTAATTTCTGTAATGAAAATAATAGCAATCCCTACTTTATAAGGTTGTGAGGACTAAAGAAGCTAAAAATAAGTCAAACACTGAGGTATCACCCTGTACATAGTGAGCATGCTGTGTTAATTTTTATCTTTATTATGGTAACAACTGCCACAATATAACTTACTCTTCCAAAAATTAAGAGCATATGTGAAATATGTGATTTTTAGAAATGCCATGTGTTAATTTTAAAATTACTTAGAGACTCAAAACAAACTTTAAAACTATAGAATATAATTTAATCAGCTAACCAGGCAGTTTGAATTGCCCAAGGCAATCTCAGCTTGTTTGTTGTCTTGGCATACTGTTTTAAAAATTGAGGTATAATTGGAACATAGCATCGTGTGAGTTTTAAGTGTACAACATGCTGATTTGATGCTTTGTATATTGCAATGTGATGACCACATCACTTTAGCAAGCACCTCTATCATGTCACACAAAATTATCATTTATGTTTTGTGGTGGGAACAACTACGATCTAGTCTCTTGGCAACTTTGAAGTTTATGATGCAGTGTTGTTCACTCTGATCACTATGCTCTCTGTGTATGTCCAAAACTTATGTACTGGTTGCAAGTTTATCCCCTTAAACAACATATCCCCAATTCCTTCACCCCCAAGGCCTTGGAAACAAATATTCTAAGCCAGTTATCATGAATTTGACTTTTTAGATTCCATATATAAGTGATACCATGCAGTATTTCACTTCTCTCACTTAGCCTAACATCCTCAAGTTCCGTTCATGTTGTCACAAATGGCAGGATTTCCTTTGTTGTGACTATTATTCTGTTATATATATACAGTATGTCTTCCTTGTCCATTTATCTGTCAATAGAAACTCAAGTCTTTCACTATCTTGGCTGTTGTGAATAACAGGCAAGTGAATTTGTAGTGAATAAGATACAGTGAACATGGAAGTGCAGATGTCTTTTTGATATCCTGTTTTCATTTCCTTTGGAGACATGCCAAGAAGTGGAGCTCCTGGATCACATGGCAGTTCTACTTTTAATTTTTTTGAGGTGCCTCCATAATGGTTTCCATGGTGGCTATACCAGTTTACATCCCAAACACCAGTGCACAGGTATTTCCTTTTTCCCTCATCTCCCCAAATATTTCTCTTGTCTTCCTGATGATAGCCATTTTAACAGATGTGAGGTGATATCTCATTGTGGTTTTGATTTGCATTTCCCTGATGATTAGAGATGAATACCCTTTCAAGTACCTATTGGCTATTTGAATGTCTTCTTGGGGAAAATGTCTATTCACTTATTCTGTATCCTGACATAATTTAAGTAGCTTATCTTTCACTCTCAAAAGTAATTCAGTTTGGATGATAAATGTTATGAATACTCTTTAATTAAGAGAACAGAACTGTGTAACTTGGAAAGACAGGTTAAAGTTAGAACTTAGACCTATTTTTTAATTTAATGTTACCTGATAAATCAAAATAAAATGTTTTGTTTAGACTTATAAAACATCTGTTGGCAATTAGTGATTCATTCCTTAGTTCATTTTAAAAATATTATGTAGTGCCTATTTTGAGGGTAAAACGTTGAGCACAACAGAAAAGCTCCCTTCCCAAGGAGTTTACCTTTTTGTGGAGAACATAGATAATTAACAAGTAAACAAGTATGTATCTAGAATAATGATACAGAGTAGGCATGGATAAATACTTAATTCTTTAAAACATTTTTATTTTATATTGGAGTATAGTTGATTTACAATGTTATGTAAGTTTCAGGTGTACAGCAAAGTGATTTGTAACAGTTGTACACATACATGTATCTATTCTTTTTCAGATTCTTTTCCCATATAGGTTATTACATAGTATTGAGTAGAGTTCCCTGTGCTATACAGTAGGTCCTTGTTGGTTATCTATGTTACATGTAGTAGTGTGTTAATTATCTATTTTACATATAGTGGTGTGTATATGTTAATCCCAACATCCTAATTTATCCCTCCCCTTGACTTTCACCCTTTCATAACCATAAGTTCCTCCCCTCCCCACGAAGTCTGTAAGTCTGTTTCTGTTTTGTAAATGCATTCATTTTAGATTCCACATATAAGCAATATCATGATATTTGTCTTTTTTGGTCTGACTTACTTCACTTAGTAAAATAATTTCTAGATGAATCCATGTTGCTGCAAATGGCATTATTTCATTCTTTTTGTGGCTGGGTAATATTCCATTGCATGTAAGTACCACATCTTCTTCACCCATTCATCTGTCAGTGGACATTTAGGTTGCTTCCATGTCTTGACTACTGTAAATAATGCTGCAATGAACATTTGGGTGCATGCATCTTTTCAAAGTATGACTTTCTCTGGATATATGCCCAAGAGTAGAACTGCTGGATCATGTGGTAGTTTTGTTTTTAGTTTTTTAAGTTACCCTCATACTGTTCTCCGTAGTGGTTGTACCAATTTACATTCCCAACAGTATAGGGTTCCCTTTTCTTTTCACCCCCTCCAGCACTTATTGTTTGTAGATTTTTTGATGATGGCCATTCTGATTCTGAGTGATATGAAGAGATACCTCACTGTAGTTTCGATTTTTGTTTCTCTGATAATTAGTGATGTTGAGCATCTTTTCATGTGAGTATATATACATATACTCAATATACATGAGTTTATTGTATAAATATACATGAGTATAATATACAAGAGTTTGTATATTTTATAAATTAATCCCTTGTCAGTCACACTGTTTGCAAATATTTTCTCCCATTCTGCGGGTTGTCTTTTTGTTTTGTCTATGGCTCCCTTTCTATGGCCATAGAAAACTTTTAAGTTTAACTAGGTACCATTTGTTTTCTGTTTGTTTTTGTGTTTATTAAGGATAAAGGATAAATCTAGGAAGTGGGTTGAAAAGATCTTGCAGCAATTTATGTCAGAGTGTTCTCTGCTTATGCTTTCTTCTAAGAGTGTTCACAGTGTCCAGTCATATTTAGGCGTCTCCTCCATTTTGAGTTTATTTTTGTGTATGGTGCTAGAATGTTCTAACTTCATTCTTTACACATGTCACTCCTGCCACCGCCACAGTTGCTGCCACTCCTCCTCATGCATGGCCAAGCCGGAAGTTTCCATGTGGCCCCTAATTCTATTTTTAAATAAACAGGATAAGGTTGATTCTGATAAATACTCAGAAGAAAAGTAAATTATAGGAGAGAATATCTAGATGTTATTCAAAGAGCTGCTGCTGCTGCTGCTAAGTTGCTTCAGTTGTGTCCAACTCTGTGCGACCCTTTAAGTGGCCACCCACCAGGCTCCCCCGTCCCTGGGATTCTCCAGGGAAGAACACTGGAGCAGGTTGCCATTTCCTTCTCCAGGGCATGAAAGTGAAAAGTGAAAGTGAAGTCATTCAGTTGTGTCTGACTCTTCGCGACCCCATGGACTACAGCCTACCAGGCTCCTCCGTCCATGGGATTTTCTAGGCACGAGTACTGGAGTGGGGTGCCATCGCCTTCTCTGATTCAAAGAGCAGGACTGTCCAAAAATGGCTTGATGTTCATTCTAGATTGCCTGAATGTGGGCAAGATAGTTACGACCAGCCCCATCCCACCCCTTGGCTCTTCTTCCAATGGAGGGCCTGCTTCTGAGCTCAGCGTCACAAAAAAACAGTCTTTGCCACTTGGGTCCCAGAGTCTCCATGGGCTATTCACTGAAGTTCATAGACATTTCCCACTTTTATAACTTTGGCCCCTCAAATCCATATTCCTTGGTGTCCAGGCAGTCTGATGTCCTTCATTAATAAGGTCACTCTAGTGTCTGACTATTTAAAGGGAGAGAAGTGAGGGAACAAGATTTCTCCATTGGAATATAGACCCAAATTACATACATGGCATTGCTTTTTGGTCTAGCTCTTGTTCTTTCTCTGTCTCCCTCTCTCTTCATCTTTCTCTCTCTGTAGTTAAAGTATCAGATGTATCCTTGCCTTTTCTCTTGATGAAACTGACTTCAAATCTTTTGTATTTTATTTGAAAGCTAATAGGAAATCATTAACGAATTTAAAGTCAGGAAATAACATGATCTGATTTGACGTAAAATTATTCTGATGGTTATGTAAATAACGGTTTGAAGAGGAACAAGAATGAATGCAGAAAGGTCAGTTAGGAAGTTACTCCCTTTGTCTAAAAGAGATGGTATGGCTTGGAAGGGATGATGGTGGCAGAAATTGGAAGAAATGGAACATATATATTGGCAAGATGACATATATTTGGCAAGACTTGTAGAAGAATCATATGTCAGAGGTGAAAAGAGGGGAAGAGTCAAAAATAACTTGAGTGTTTTTTTGTTTTGTTTTGTTTTGTTTTTGCCTTCTTTGAGCCTGTGGATGGTGGTTTATCCCTTTCAGGAAGATCTTAATCTGGCGGGGAGTATGGTCACTACACCTTACTCTAGTTCACCATTCAGCACTAGTAATCATCCCATAAAACATTCAGGGAAAGCTTTCTTTGTAGCTTTGGCGTTAAGGAAATTGATTCATTTTAGAGAATTTGAAGTGTGGGTACCTGGTCCTCAGATTGGGATCACACAGTGCCTACCTGGTCATTAGAATTCACCTTTTCAATGGAGACTCAGAGGTGACTTCCAAAGAAGGGACATGGGTTTTAATCAGGGTTTCTATTTATTTCAATATTCCTTTAGTCCCTATTTATTTAATTTTAGCTTTTTAAAGTTAAATTTCTACAACACTAAGCCTAATTTTTAATGCTTTTTTTTGTTGTTCTTTAAGTTCAGGTATTTATCCTACAATTCATATGCAATCTAAAGTGACTCAGCTATGGGAAAAAAAAAAAAAAAAAGGCTCTGAATGGAAGAGACACTTGGGTCTCAACTTTTTGAGAGTTTACCTTATTTAAAGCAACTAGAGTTGACCCTTGAACACTGCAGGGGTTAAAGCACCATTTGTACAGTTGAAAATCCACATATAACTTTCCAGTTGGCCCTCTGCATCCATGGTTTGACATCTATAGATCCAACCAACCATGCTTATGTAGTACCGTTGTCATTGTTCAGTCACTCAGGCATGTCCAGCTCTTTGTGACCCCATGAACTGCAGCATGACAGGCTTCCCTGTACTTCACCATCTCCTGTAGCTTGTGCAAACTCATGTCCATTGGGTCAGTGATGCCATCCAACCATCTCATCTTCTGTCATTCCCTTCTGTCTTCAGTCTTTCCCAGCATCAGGGTCTTTTCTAATGAATCGACTCTTTGCATCAGGAGATCAAAGTATAACCCACACATAAGTAGCTGGGCACAGTTCAAACCTGTGTTATTCAAGGGTCATTTGTACTTATATATATATATATATATATAATTTCCTAAAGAAAATTTAGCATGATAATTACCTAGATTTAAGATTATACGCTTAAAAATATAGGTACTAGGAAACAGAATAATTTTAAAACTTTAAAATATGATAAAATATTGACAAAAACATGCTGAAGTACCCAAAGAGGAAAAGAGAAAATTAACATGGTTAATGAAATTCTATAATTTTTCACCAAATTTTTCTTTACATTGCACCAAATTTGGTAGTATTAAATATGACATTTCAGCTATCATTTTTAAGTTTCCTCAAGGATAAGAAAAAATATAGCACTTTTTCTCTTCAGTAGTAGACAATATTGTGTTGTTATGGCAACCAAAGTTGAAAAACATTTTAAGAGAAGGGTGGTTCTTCAGAAGTTACTCTAACTTGGTAATCATGTTTGAACAATGCCTTTTGTTTAAAATGCACTCATTGTTACATGATTATAATTGTCCACAGAATGTTTCAAAAGATTTCTAGAAGAATTACTTCCTCAAAGCCTTTTAAAAATTAAGAGACCAACTATTTATTACTTTTTAAGAAAATTACTTCCACCATTGCACTGGATCTGGTACATTTATGCATATCTAGAAACTTATATTGACAGAAATATGCATCCCTTATAGCTAGACAGGAATCTATAAATTATTTATCAGCTATACATAAGCGTAGTAAGTGGGATCTTACTGTGGAGGGACAGGTATCAGTATTTTAGGTGACTCTTTCTCTGACTGCTTGAAATCACAAATGTATGATACAATTTTGATGTATAAAATTTAATGTTTATGTAATACATTGTTTGTGTGTATACTGTATATGAATATTCATCAGTAAATTCCATTCTATTTCTGAAGGCAATATTCTAGTCATAATTCTTATATTTCTTTAATATATATGAAACATTCAGTTCAGTTCAGTCACTCAGTTGTGACCCCATGAATCGCAACACACCAGGCCTCCCTGTCCATCACCAACTCCCGGAGTTCACTCAAACTCACGTCCATCAAGTCAGTGATGCCATCCAGCCATCTCATCCTCTGTCGTCCCCTTCTCCTCCTGCCCCCAATCCCTCCCAGCATCAGAGTCTTTTCCAATGAGTCAACTCTTCGCATGAGGTGGCCAAAGTACTGGAGTTTCAGCTTTAGCATCATTCCTTCCAAAGAAATCCCAGGGCTATCTTGAGAAAGAAGAATGGAACTGGAGGAATCAACCTGCCTGACTTCAGGCTCTACTACAAAGCCACAGTCATCAAGACAGTATGGTACTGGCACAAAGACAGAAATATAGATCAATGGAACAAAATAGAAAGCCCAGAGATAAATCCACGCACCTATGGACACCTTATCTTTGACAAAGGAGGCAAGAATATACAATGGATTAAAGACAATCTCTTTAACAAGTGGTGCTGGGAAAACTGGCCAACCACTTGTAAAAGAATGAAACTAGAACACTTTCTAACACCATACACAAAAATAAACTCAAAATGGATTAAAGATCTAAACGTAAGACCAGAAACTATAAAACTCCTAGAGGAGAACATAGGCAAAACACTCTCCGACATACATCACAGCAGGATCCTCTATGACCCACCTCCCCGAATATTGGAAATAAAAGCAAAAATAAACAAATGGGACCTAATTAAACTTAAAAGCTTCTGCACAACAAAGGAAACTATTAGCAAGGTGAAAAGACAGCCTTCAGAATGGGAGAAAATAATAGCAAATGAAGCAACTGACAAACAGCTAATCTCAAAAATATACAAGTAACTCCTACAGCTCAGTTCCAGAAAAATAAATGACCCAATCAAAAAATGGGCCGAAGAACTAAGTAGACATTTCTCCAGAGAAGACATACAGATGGCTAACAAACACATGAAAAGATGCTCAACATCACTCATTATCAGAGAAATGCAAATCAAAACCACTATGAGGTACCATTTCACGCCAGTCAGAATGGCTGCGATCCAAAAGTCTACAAGCAATAAATGCTGGAGAGGGTGTGGAGAAAACGGAACCCTCTTACACTGTTGGTGGGAATGCAAACTAGTACAGCCACTATGGAGAACAATGTGGAGATTCCTTAAAAAACTGGAAATAGAACTGCCTTATGATCCAGCAATCCCACTGCTGGGCATACACACTGAGGAAAGCGGAAGGGAAAGAGACACATGTACCCCAGTGTTCATCGCAGCACTGTTTATAATAGCCAGGACATGGAAGCAACCTAGATGTCCATCAACAGATGAATGGATAAGAAAGCTGTGGTACATATACACAATGGAGTATTACTCAGCCATTAAAACGAATACATTGGAATCAGTTTTCTAATGAGGTGGATGAAACTGGAGCCTATTATACAGAGTGAAGTAAGCCAGAAAGAAAAACACCAATACAGTACACTAACGCATATATATGGAATTTAGAAAGATGGTAACAATAACCCTGTATACGAGACAGCAAAAGAGACACTGATGTATAGAACAGTCTTATGGACTCTGTGAGAGAGGGAGAGGGTGGGAAGATTTGGGAGAATGGCATTGAAACATGTATAATATCATGTATGAAACGAGTTGCCAGTCCAAGTTCAATGCACAAAACTGGATGCTTGGGGCCGGTGCACTGGGACGACCCAGAGGGATGGTATGGGGAGGGAGGAGGGAGGAGGGTTCAGGATGGGGAACACATGTATACCTGTGGCGGATTCATTTCGATATTTGGCAAAACCAATACAATATTGTAAAGTTTAAAAATAAAATAAAATTTTGAACTGCGGTGCTAAAAAAAAAAAGAAAAAAGAATTTATATGACCTAAAAAAAAAGAGAGAGAAAAAAAAAGAAAAGAAATCCCAGGGCTGATCTCCTTCAGAATGGACTGGTTGGATCTCCTTGCAGTCCAAGGGTCTTCTCCAACAGCATAGTTCAAAAGCATCAATTCTTTGGTGCTCAGCTTTCTTTATAGTCCAACTCTCACATCCATATATGACCACTGGAAAAACCATAGCCTTCACTAGACGGACCTTTATTGGCAAAATAATGTCTCTGCTTTTGAATATGCTATCTAGGTTGGCCGTAACTTTTCTTCCAAGGAGTAAGTGTCTTTTAATTTCATGGCTGCAGTCACCATCTGCAGTGATTTTGGAGTCCAAAAAAATAAAGTATGACACTGTTTCCACTGTTTCCCCATCTATTTCCCATGAAGTGATGGGATCAGATGCCATGATCTTCGTTTTCTGAATGTTGAGTTTTAAGCCAACTTTTTCACTCTCCTCTTTCACCTTCATCAAGAGGCTTTTGAGTTCCTCTTCACTTTCTGCCATAAGGGTGGTGTCATGTGCATATCTGAGGTTATTGATATTTCTCCCGGCAATCTTGATTCCAGCTTGTGCTTCTTCCAGCCCAGCATTTCAACTACAAAATAGTCAATATTACTGTATTACTTAGAATCTCGATAGAAATATTTATACGTATTGATCATTTTAGTAGCAAAATACAACTGAAAGACATCAAAGACTAATATAGTAAGTAGTTCTCAGCTATGTGGATGAATCTTTTCTACGCACAAGTTGCCAATCTACATTCCTGTATATTCTGATTCAGTAGGCTTGAGGTGGGTCTCTGATTATCTATATTTTTAAAGTTTCATAGATGATTTTGGGTGGCATCATTACTCTTTAAGTTCCTTCAAACTAATGTATGAGAAAGGAGGGATCCTTTTAAGATTATGAACATTGCTGAGCCTTCAGAACATGCAAGCACCCTCTCAACATTGTACTAAACCTTTATTATTTATAAATCTATAATTTAATAATAATTAAATAATTTATTGCTTATAATTTCTTGAAATAAACCTGGAAAGGATTCTCTCAGGCACTGTTTTCCACTTGTTAGGATTTCTCAATAATGATTGGCTGGAACAATGCTCTGGGATCAGAGAGCAGATCAGTGGCCGGCCACATGAGGCCTATAGCACTGCTCTTCAGTCTTGCATAGTACATCCTAACTTGCTTTTAACTAAGCTAAATGTTTTCAGGTTTTAAGTTATAGTTAAACCATCCAGTTTCTAGCTTCTCATGGAGAAGCAGATGTTATGGAAGCATCAGATCAGATCGGATCAGATCAGTCGCTCAGTCGTGTCGGACTCTTTGCGACTCCGTGAATCGCAGCACGCCAGGCCTCCCTGTCCATCACCAACTCCCGGAGTTCACTCAGACTGACGTCCATCCAGTCAGTGATGCCATCCAGCCATCTCATCTTCTGTCATCCCCTTCTCTTCCTGCCCCCAATCCCTCCCAGCATCAGAGTCTTTTCCAATGAGTCAACTCTTCGCATGAGGTGGCCAAAGTACTGGAGTTTCAGCTTTAGCATCATTCCTTCCAAAGAAATCCCAGGGCTGATCTCCTTCAGAATGGACTGGTTGGATCTCCTTGCAGTCCAAGGGACTCTCAAGAGTCTTCTCCAACACCACAGTTCAAAAGCATCAATTCTTCGGCGCTCAGCCTTCTTCACAGTCCAACTCTCACATCTATACACGACCACAGGAAAAACCATAGCCTTGACTAGACGAAACTTTGTTGGCAAAGTAATGTCTCTGCTTTTGAATATGCTATCTAGGTTGGTCATAACTTTCCTTCCAAGGAGTAAGCGTCTTTTAATTTCATGGCTGCAGTCACCATCTGTAGTGATTTTGGAGCCCAGAAAAATAAAGTCTGACACCATTTCCACTGTTTCCCCATCTATTTCCCATGAAGTGGTGGCAGCATAGGGCCTGCTTATCCTCAGACTGAACTATGTTCTCCCTTCTGGCGTACCTGGGCTCTGGAGGTTGCTGAGGCCTCCACCTCTCAAACTGTGTGGGCTGGGAGGAACTTGCATACATCCCTGTCTGCCAGGGCAAGCTCTATGGGAATGCGGCCCTTGCAGTTGCACTGGACTTTGCAAATTAGGTAGCCAGATTTGTCCTCGGTCAGATCCATGGTCTACCCATCTCCTGAGCATACGAGTTCTGTACACCAGCACCAGCCTTGCCTTTTTCTGCTAAAGAACTCTTCTGCCTCTTTTAGGATACAGCTCATGTATTTTCCTACCAGAAGTCTTATCAGAACTATCAGAGTAATTTGAATGCCCATCTTCTGGGCTCCCAAAGCACTCTATTTTTGAAATGTAATAAAACAGTATATTGAAAATATTTGTGTATTTTTCCCACAAAAAGTGAAAAAGGGGGCAGTGGTGTTGCATGTGTGAGCTGTGAGTTGGCAGAGGAAAGGTTAGTCACGGTGGTAAGGAGCCCAAAAGAGCAGGGAGGTGTCATCCGGTTATGTGTATATGCACAGAGATGTACAGAGTTCTCACTCTGGGCTATATGATACCTGTGGTATTTTGATGAATATCGCAGCAGTGATAATGGCAAAGTCATTGCCCTCAGGGAATGTGCATGGTAAGATTCCTAACATAATTGGTATTAATAATTATTGAACTGAATTCGTGAAATCAAAAATACAATTTCCGAGGGATTCTAACAGTTAACTGTTCTGTTTTGTTTTGTTTTTCCCTCCTGCAATTTACTTCAGGCTCGGGGTAAAAAACCGTATCAGCTAAAAATTTCCTAACTAAAGATTAAAGGTCAACAAAATATTTGTCAGTAGATGGAATATGAAAATATCATAACCAAAGAGTTAGTGGTTGAAGAATGAGGATAGATTCAGAGTAGAGAAGAAAATAAGATGAGTATGTATATGGCTACAGCTTACTTATATGAATTCTCTCAATATCCCTCAACAATATCAATGACAGCAACAAGAAATAAACATGAGAAGAAAGCTTAACAGTTAAAGGCAGGATATAAGATGAGTCATAGAATGATGAAAGTCTTCAGAGGCTCTCCAGGAAATACATGTTGAGTTCTTCTCAGTTAAGATCACTATGACAGTCAATAGCATTGTTCACTTAGAGAAGAATTATAACAGGAAGCTTATTTTTTGTTTCATTTTGTTTGCAAAGAAATGAGAAGGGGATAAAGGAATGAAAGGGAAATGGGATGAGCAGATTTAAATGTTTAAATAGAGCCAATTTTAATTTTTAGAGTTATCCCTCCATGTGATATCCATGTGATATCAGGGATTAATTAATACTTTATGAGGGGGTGGGGTATGGTCTTTTTTATTTTTTTCAACTCTTGCTAATTTACCAACATTGAACCAGTGGGAGTCACTTGAGAGTGGTCTTAGTTCTCAACTACAGTGTTAGTTTCAGAGATTTTTCTTCCTGGATGCTGACAGACTAGGGGCACATAGTTTGGAGTACTTCATTTTTAGACAAAATATTGCATTTGCAAAGAGATGCTCCAGTTATATCTGTTATTTTTAAACTATGAAATAAGCAAGTGTGAAGCTTACATTTTAGCATGTGTTTTTTTTAAAATAATGCCTACTCAATAGAAGTATAGAAAACAGAAGAAAGCATGGAAAATTAAATGTTTATTAATTGTATTCTGTCCTCCTTTTATAAAACCTACTTGCATTTTGGTTTATGTTTTTCCAAACATTAATGACATAAGTTTTAAAATAGTTCTTCTTGCTAATACATATTCTTCTATTTCAGCAACTTATGATTCATAAAGTTGCATTTTTTAAAAATGTAGAATAATTTACTTAACCATTCTCTTCTTTAGAGCATTAGACTAGTATGAATTAATCATAAGTGTAACTAATTCTGTGATATATATGCATATATATCACATATGCATGTATATCATGTATATATATCCTTCTCTCTGTAATCTTTATGTGCACCTCTGAATATTTTGGGGGATAGATTCAAAGGACTGTAAGTTTCTTCATGTCTTGACCCAGTTTTCTCAGTTGTCCTTCAGAAAAGTGATATCAGTTTATATTCCACACTGAAGAGGAGGACTTACATCTGTATACTCAAACCAGCACTGAAGGGAGTCATTCTTTTTCTTTGGTACTAAACATAAGGGGTTCTTTTTGTTAAAAGAAAGAAGAGTTTTCATGGTTTACATTTGTATTTTAATTATTACTTATTTCATGTAATTACTAATTACTGTGTTCATTTTTTAATTTTCTATTTATACTCATATGTTTTCCATTATAGTGTTTCTTTTTTGTTTTTGTTTTGATTATTGGTCTAATTAAAGTTGTTTTTGCTCCTTGACTTTATCTTGGCAAATTACATTTTTTCTAGGAAAATGTTAATTTTACTGAGGTTTTCAAATTTTTATGCATAACGTTCACTTTTTCAATTCAAAGAGTTTCTTCCAAGTCTATAGTTTTATTTCTCATCTCATTTTGGATTTAGTGCCTTCAGCTAATTTAATATATATTTAATGTGGAGTTCTTTTTGTTTCAAGTGGCAAATTGTTTCAAATTGGCTTAAGCAAAAGTGGCAATAGATTGATTTTCGTTGCTAAAAATTCAGTTATATCTCTGGAGAAGGCAATGGCACCGCACTCCAGTACTCTTGCCTGGAAAATCGCATGGAAGGAGGAGCCTGGTGGGCTGCAGTCCATGGGGTCGCTGAGGGTCGGACATGACTGAGCGACTTCACTTTCACTTTTCACTTTCACGCATTGGAGAAGGAAATGGCAGCCCATTCCAGTGTTCTTGCCTGGAGAATCCCATGGACAGGGAAGCCTGGTGGGCTGCCGTCTATGGGGTCACACAGAGTCGGACATGACTGAAGTGACTTAGCAGTAGCAGTTATATCTCACTTTAGGCATTACTGAATATTGAAGCTCAATACATGTTACCAAAAAACAAGGAAAAGTGTCCTTTCCTATCCACTGCCTCTGTTTGACTAGACTCGAATAGGTTCTTTCTTATGTTAAAATATGGCAGCCAGTATCTCCCAAGAGGGCTTCCCAGGTTGGTGCAGTGGTACAGAATCCACCTGTCAATGAAGGAGATGCAAGGGACATGAGTTAGATCCCTGGGAAGAACCCCCTGGAGTAGGCAATGGCAACTCACTCTAGTATTCTTGCCTGGAAAATTCCATGTACAGAGGAGCCTAGCAGGCTATGGTTCATGGGGTCATAAAGAGTCAGGCATGACTGAGTGAGCATACACAGCACAGTTATATCCATCTCTCAAGAACAGATATTTCCAGCTCCAAATAAAGCATACAACAGCAAGAGCTTTGGCGTTAACAAATATCCTGAGTGCTTCTCTTAGGACTAACATTGGTCTTGTGACTGTAAAATATCCAAGTTACTTTAGGCAATGCTCACTGGCTTGAATCTAAGTTACCTGCTCCTTCTTTAGGGTTGGATAGTAGCTGCTGAAATGCTGGCAGGGGAGGGTATCTCATCAAGTGAAAATCAGGGCTAATGATAGGAGGAGGTAAAAGACAAATAGTCACAATAATACTGTCCCTCTCTGTGTTTTACTTCCCTATAACCTGGATTCATGGTTTGTATGACTGGTTTTTCAAAAAATGAGTGCTTGGATTTACTTGAAAAACTTACCATTTTCTAAAGCATGAATTTCTACCTTGAAAAACTCTTTTTTCAACTGCTCTCTTGAGTTTATTTATTAATTAGTGCCTAACCTCTTGACTTGAATGCTAGAACTTTCTTAATTACTTACGTACAAATTTTTGTGTCAAGGCAAAGCCAATTGGGCAAAAGCATTGAAAGTTGATCAAGAGTACCCTTACAGAATGAGTTCCATCCTATATAAATCTCAGCATCTTACTGACTGAAACTCAGCTTCTGGCTGAACAATTTTCAGTTGTCATATGGCACCATACTACCCATGGCGAGAGGTTTCATCATATTCAAATAGAAGAATGTCAATTCCTAATGAAACATGCACAGGGAAGGGGCATCCTAAGGGAGTCATTTTGGAACTACTCTAAAAGTATTATGATTTATAGTCATGAGTTGAGGGTCTTTTGGTACAACATGAAATAGGTTACAAAGTGAGACTAATGGGTATAATAATCATGTATTAAGTTTCTCCATTGAAATAAGGACAGACCACCATGAGTCTAATGCAAATTATTTATGTAGACATACATTAAGCTATTTAATGTTCAGTTTCTAAGCTAGAGTTCCATACCACTATATCTGCCGTGTTTGTGATGGCACTTATTTAACTTATATTGGCTAACCACTCCCTTACTACTCCTTAGAAAATAATAAATTGCTTAATATTAAGAGTAGCCACCCTTGGCTAGGGTGAGACACAACGCAGCGAAGCAGTTCGTAATTCTTTTGCAGAGGCATTTAATTTAACAATAACGATGCCCTGCGTGTCCAAGACAACCTATTTTTTTTCATGGAAATAACAGCCCAAAAGGTCTTACAGGCATATGTTTTCTAAAGAACCCTGACATATTCCTCACTGAATATTTTTGAGCATTTTCTTTAAATTATGCTCCCACTCATCACCAGATCCTGTTGTATTTCTGTACCCCACAAGCCTTTATAACCACATTTCAATCTTCTGAATAAAATGAATATAATCTTATAGCAGTGTTTGTTAGATATTACGTTTAAGAAGTAAGCCACTTGGGGCACAGCTGGCATTGCCTGAGTAAATGAGGAAGACCCAAGATGAAAAACCTTTCACTTCCCAACACAGCCGGACTAGTGGACAACCAAGGTTAATTTACAAAACAGTATGATAGTTGACCCTGATGTTTCTTCAATGCATTAATCTTGTGTCTAAGTGGCAGGCTATGGAAGGCCTCACCTCATCCACCTTATGAAACACTCTACATAAAACAAGCACAGGGTGAAATTTATAAATTGTGTCCAGATAAAACTTTCTGCAGAGTATATTGGTTATGAATACAGCCAGTAGAGCCAAATGTTTTTCCTATGTTGAAGCCATAAGTGACTCTGTGACCTTGGGTGGTTGCTTCATCTCTCTCTGCCTCAGTTTCCACATCTGTGAAATTGGAATAATAATAAAGCCTACCTCATAATCTTAAGGTTAAATGAGTTAATATATCTAGAGTCTTTATAACAGTGTCTGCTCTAGAGAAAGGGCTGCTCTTTTGCATTTTTTAGTGAGGCTGCAACACATTTCCTCTACCTTCGTCTAATGTTCTGAGCCCCTCTACAGTTATTATATATAATATCTGCATATTTAAAGCAAAGGACTTGAAAGGGCATTCACATTCTGTGACTCGGGCTGCTCCTTAGCTTGTGCAGGAGGGTGCCAGAGATGGGAGCTTCAGGAATTCAGAGATTGCCCTAGTAGTTCACATCTTCTCCAGCCAGGGACCCACTGAAAACAATAGGCAAGAGCCAGGAGAATGCAGTTAAGTCCTGAGGCACTTTCTGCTCCAAGTCAGAAGGTAACACTTGCTCTGTGGTACTCAGAACACTTACTGTGAAGTACTGTCCTCTCCTAATTTCTGAGACCTTAGTCCCCAGATCTCCACTGCCTTATCCTCTCAGCATCCATCCCTGACCCTGCTATCTGGCTTCAGGGTAGCAGAACCAATCAGCCTAAGCTTACTTTGTCTTGCCCCTGACATTTGACAGCATTTCGACTGTGTAGCACTCGTAAGGCATGGAGCATAATCGCAGACATGAAGTTCTTCAGGCAAAACCCTGAGAGCAGGAAGACTGTTAGTCTTCCAAAAACATGCAGAGAGAACGCCTCAGAGAATGCACCTGCTCTCTCTGCCAAAAGCAGAGAGAGAGCTATAAAAAGCCTTTTTAAAACTCAAGTTCAGGCTTAACTTTCAGATTAGAAGCAGAATGGAGGCTGAGGGATTAAGATCTTTGCCCAGTGCCACACAGGTAACAAGTCTTCTCTAAATGCTAGTTGTAGTTTGATGACGATGACGACAATGGTTAAAGTAGACTAGCCACTTACAAGGACATCAAAGCAAAAGAACAAGGACAGAAAAAAATCAGAATTTTTCAAGGGCATCGAAGAAATCAATTCTCCTTAAGAATAGCATCAAAAAAGTTAAAGGGGATGAAACTAGTCAGCAAAATTGCATACATTTTCTTTGATAAAAAGTAAAAATACTCACTGCCTGGGCTTATCCTTAGACTTTCAGATGCATCTGCATCCTCAGCCTCGATAATACGCTTGCTCCTTGACTTGTGGGATTCTTCCAGATGGCAATCAACTCGTGGTTCCAAACTCACTTGGCTTGGAATCTTGGCTCACACTTTTTGTCTTATTCCATTTGGACTTGTTAACAAGGATCCAGACTGTCTACTTCATGAATAGCTTACGAAGCACAAGATATCCTAACACTGGAAATTGTCCTCAGTATTGCCTCTCTTGGCCCTAGATGGGACCTTAGAACTCCCACCATAAGAGATCTAACAAAGATGGCCCTAGGAAAAGAATGTAGATTTTCAGCACTGCCAGTGTGGACAACCAACGAAGGATAACCTGTATCTGGACAATTTATAAGGCTGACAAATCCATATTTTGCTCAGAGACTATGCTTCAGGAACAAGGAACTCATTTATCTTCAATCTCCAATAGAGTTCGGTGTTTGTATTAGAGTCTTATTGTACAGTATGGACACTTGTTTATTTTGAGTTCAGTCATCCTAATCCAATCCTTTTGCTGCTTTTTAAAGTGTTCAAAAGGGTAACTTATTCTATCAAAATGTGGGAGTGTAAAGTAGGGGAAACAGCAAAACAGAATATTTTACTTAATGCTGCCAAAAAAGAATTTTCGGTCTATGAGATACTATGCATTATATATGAAGATCTTCATGAATCTATTGTTTCCCTCTATTGCTGTGGTTTACCTGGTTGATTTTTACAAAGTCAAGATGAAGATCATCTAAAAAGTGAACATCATGACTTCTGACTATTTTACTATAGTAATGCTTCCCTACCCTAAGTTCTCATGATATCATAAATTATTTCCTTAATAGTTTTATAGCAACTCATTAATTGCTTTTATTTCTTAGCAGATTCACTGTATCTCATGCTTTGTAATTGTGATTAGAACAGAGACTTTTTCTTGCTCAGTGCTAAATTTTCAGATTCAAAATACAGAGCTGAGTACATAATAAGTGCTACGTTAACAATGTTAAATTAATCTAGTGTAATTCCTTCATAGGGAGAAGGAAATGGCTACTCACTCCAGTATTCTTGCCTGATAACTTCATGGATAGAGGAGCCTGGTGAGTTACAGTTCATGGGGTCGCAGAGTCAGACATGACCAAATAACTAACCATTTTATTCCTTCATGTTGCATTTACAGAGGAGGAAGTGAGATTCTATGAAATTATTTGATATATTAGTGATCTTTTTTCAGTGACAAAATCCAGAACTTTGAGCACTAGTCTCGTGTCTCTTAGGAGGTATTATTTTCCTTCTTGGAGAAGGAAATGGCAACCCACTCCAGTATTCTTGCCTAGAGAATCCTGTGGACAGAGAAGCCTGGTAGGCTGCTGTCAATAGGGTCGCACAGAGTCGCACACCACTGAAGCAACTTAGCATGCATGCATGCGTTGGAGAAGGCAATGGCAACCCACTCCAGTACTCTTGCCTGGAAAATCCCATGAACGGAGGAGCCTGGTAGGCTGCAGTCCATGGGGTCGCTAGGAGTCGGACACAACTGAGCAACTTTACTTTCACTTTTTACTTTTCATGCATTGGAGAAGGAAATGGCAACCCATTCCAGTACTCTTGCCTGGAAAATCCCATGGATGGAGGAGCCTGGTGGGCTGCCACCTATGGGGTCACACAGAGTCAGACACGACTGAAGTGACGCAGCAGCAGCAGCAGCATTTTCCTTCTACAGCAAGTTATCTATCTTAATATGTTGTTTTTAATGTGGTTCTCAGCCCTCAGAAGATAATAGAATCACTAGGAGAGCTTTATAAAGCCCTAGCACTCGAACCACACTCCTCAGTTACTTAGAATCAGTAAGTTTGAAGTTCTCTGAAAGATTCTAAAGGGCATGAAGATTGAAAATGCATGTGTGTATTCATGACCATTCTGTGTGTGCGTGCACAAGCAGGTGTGAAAGGGCAGACCCAGAGTTTAAATTTCATTCAGGAACCAATCAAGGAGTAAAGCCATGTTTGATTATTTTTTTTTTAATTGAAATGCAGTTGTGTATTCTATTATATAAGTTACAGGTATACAATATAGTGAGTAACAACTGTTAGAGGTTATATTCCATTTATAATTATTATAAAACATACATAGTTATTATAAAGCATTTGCTATATTCCCTGTGTTATACAATATATCTTTGTAGCTTATTTTATGTCTACTACTGTGTACCTCTTTTGAGAAGCCTCCTCATGCGGCTGTATAGGATAGTCTGGGGTAGTGGTCAAATGACAGCAAAGCAACCTATTACCAATGCAGTAAGAGGCACATGAACTCAGCTGGTAACAGTCTAAATACAAAAGAGGAAATGGGAAATGTAGGTGAGACACATTGCTGAAACAGAGCTATGCGATTTGGCAACTGATTGAATGTGAGTGCTACAGCGGAGAAAAATTTCAGAGAGCCTTGACAATTGTGCCTAGCCTGATTCCAGAAATAATTTGTTACCCACATGTGGTAAATTAATACTTTGAGTGACAGTATACCAATTTGCAAATTACTTCTTTCAGGGCATTAATGACTGAAGAGCATAATCACCATGGCATTATTTTTATTGGCATTAGCATTAATACATATTTCATGAGCAACCAAAAATTACAGTGCCTATACTTAGAAGAAGAGGTGTTCCTCCAAAATATGAAATACAGACCTCAGGCTATCACCAGTGCCAAAAATTCTGTAAATATTTATAAACAAAATAACAGTTCATTGGAGTAGAAGATTAATTGAGATGAGTTGCAATTATGCTTAATGTTAAGTAGTTTTGTTTATGTCGTTATAAATTGGAGGGCTTGAAGAATTGAGCAGCATGAATTCCAGGAACAATTTAACTGTAACATTGAGTTTCATAAAGTCTCTAGATTTTAGTTGCCTGATCTGTAAACTGCAGAAAATAATATTTTTCTACCTGATAGCAACAGTTTGAGTTAGACTTTCCCCATTGGTGTAGGTCTTCAAGGTAAAAAAAAGAATATATGAATGGAAATTGAAATAATATGGAAAAGACACTGGACAAGGAATTCGGTGTTTTATAACTCAGTCTCTTTATTTCAAATAATTCAAGAATTATATAAATAAATTAGACAAATATGAAAAAAGCATACTAAATTTCTAGAAAGATGAGACAATAGCCTGGATCTGAAAAGGAAAGATGAGCCTGAATTGTTCTTGAGCCTTTCTTCATCCACTGATGGTGTGATTTCAGAACCTGAATACATGATACCAATTCAAGGCCTTTCTAAAATATTAAAAATGTTTTTTCTTTGATTTAAGTGGGTTTTTTTTTTTTGCCATTTTCAAATTTCAAGAGACAGGCTTTCATTTTATAGGAAAATTGAGAATTTGCAAGAGAAGTCTTCTGCTCTATACAAATGCCAAGGATGCAATAAAGAAGGTACTTTATTTTGTGGCATTTTTGCAGATTCCTTTTCACCATGCCTGTGTAAGCATATTAGTAAAACAAGTTAATTATTTTAGTAGGATTGAGTTGATGAAGTGCAGCAATAAAGACTGCCAGGTAGAGGGATAATTTGGTCTTTTATTTTAAGCCACTCAAAAGCTGCAATGCCAGAGGGAAATAGTCACACCATCAGCAAACCCATAGAAAATGCTTTCACACCATTGGGAAAGGCTCTGCCAAATTTCTCAAGAAATTGTGAAGTGAACCAGACAAAATAAGCCAAGTCATCAAACATTAACAAGACAGGTGTGAGTGGCTGGTAAGCACCATTCTCCTGACTCATGTCATTTAGACAAGCAGGCCAGAGGATTATATAAAATGCAAATACTAAAATCCAGCATTGAGATTACTGCCTCAGTAAGTTCACTTTGAGAAAAACAAGGTTAAAAATAGAATTCTTCAGAACATGGTTCTGAGTTCTGGTAAATATGGCAAAGTTACTTAATAGAAAAAGTAGTTAACAGAAGATACTCAGTTTAGAGGAAAGAAATAATTCAAGAAATATTTACTGAATCTCTACTGTGTGCCAGGCCCTTCAGATGGGTAGGAGGAGGGATGTGGTGTTACATTCTAGAGAAAGAAAAACAGACAATAAGCATAGTAAATTATGTTAGAAGGGGATACAATAATAATAATAAAAGTATGGTTCTGAAGTATTTGTTTTACTCAGAGAGGATACAGACAGAATAGTCAGGGTAAGATTCATTGAAATTTAAGCAAAGACTTAAAATCTGAGAGCAATAGCCAAGTGATAAGGAGTAGACGTGTTCCAGGCAGAAGGAACAGCTAGAACCAGAGTTCTGAGTTGTGAGTGGGCACAGCATGTTGTAGGGCAGGAAGAAGCCTAGAGGCTGGAAAAGCAAAAACTAGTGGGGATTGTAGAGAACCAATGGGTGCAAAAGCAAATGAGTGTGTGTAAATCACATAATCAAGTTGAGCCTGGAGTACAGGGTTTCACTTCAGGGTTTCACAGAAAAGTGCTGTGATTGGCTCAGAGACTTTAGAACTTCCATGTTGACAATGAGCTTCCCTGGTGGCTCGGATCATAAAGAATCCGCCTGCAATGTGGAACACCTGGGTTCGATCCCTGCATTGGGAAGATCCCCTGGAGAAGGGCATGGCAATCCACTCCAGCATTCTTGCCTGGAGAATCCCCATGGACAGAAGAGTCTGACGGACTACAGTCCATGGGATCACAAACAGTGGGACAGGACTGAGTGACTAAGCACTCAGGACTGAGTGACACACATGTGGACAATAGATGAGGAGTGCGGCGAGGTAACTTGCTGGTGGCTCTGGTGGTATAGAGAAAAACAGCAACATCATTTTCATGAAGACACGCTCTGAGCTGCTCACCTGGAAAGTCAGAGTTGTGTGGTATGCGTGCTCTCATGGAGTCATTTCCATGTGCGTATAAAACAATATGGACTTTGGAGGGGGAAGGGAAATTGTGCTGTCCTGGAGATTTTACTGCTGTCTCTAAACATCTCCTTCAGAAAGCGCATTCATTTTCTTAATTCAGGCACATTCTTCCTCCTCTAAATTTACTGTCATTTTGTTGCTGCTTTCCTCTATTGGGCTGTGATTTCTTGCCTCCAACCCTGCTAGTTTTCACTTGGTCATGTGTCTATTTCCCCAAATCAGTGTTTCTAAATTTATCTTGTCACCACCCAATTTAATTGTCTGAATCATGAATCCACAAGTCTGTCAGTTATCCTGGGTTGAAACAGGAAGTCTCTCTGATTTCTAGCTTTTGATCCATATACTCCCTGTCCATCACCAACCCCCGGAGTTCACCCAGACTCACGTCCATCGAGTCAGTGATGCCATCCAGCCATCTCATCCTCTGTCGTCCCCTTCTCCTCCTGCCCCCAATCCCTCCCAGCATCAGAGTCTTTTCCAATGAGTCAACTCTTCACATGAGGTGGCCCAAGTACTGGAGTTTCAGCTTCAGCATCAGTCCTTCCAAAGAAATCCCAGGGCTGATCTCCTTTAGGATGGACTGGTTGGATCTCTTTGCAGTCCAAGGGACTCTCAAGAGTCTTCTCCAACACCACAGTTCAAAAGCATCAATTCTTCGGCGCTCAGCTTTCTTCACAGTCCAACTCTCACATCCATACATGACCACAGGAAAAACCATAACCTTGACTAGATGGACCTTTGAGGCCTGGAGTGCTGCGATTCATGTGGTTGCAAAGAGTCAGACACGACTGAGCGACTGAACTGAACTTATATATATATATATATATATATATATATATATATATAGAGAGAGAGAGAGAGAGAGAGAGAGGCAGTCTTTGAAATGTGTTAATGATTCCTTTAGTTCTCATATAAAATCCTCACTTCTCTTTTCTACACTCATCACCTGAGACAAAGTACATCTCATCCCTCTATTATTGTAATAATTTCCCAAATGTTACCCCATCCATACTCCTTGATCTTACCAAAGGCTCTCATAATTATGATTTTCATTGACATTCAGAATACTTCAGAGATCCACAATGTATTTATTGTCATCTAAAGAAGTCCTCAGCTCACACGCTGTAAAGTAATGCTCAAAATTCTGCAAGCCAGGCTTCAACAATACGTGAACCATGAACTTGCAGATGTTCAAGCTGGTTTTAGAAAAGGCAGAGGAACCAGAGATCAAATTGCCAACATCTGCTGGAACATTGAAAAAGAAGAGAGTTCCAGGAAAACATCTATTTTTGCCTTTTTGACTATGCCAAAGCCTTGGACTGTGTGGATCACAATAAACTGTGGAAAATTCTGAAAGAGATGGGAATACGAGACCACCTGACCTGCCTCTTGAGAAACATATATGCAGGTCAGGAAGCAACAGTTAGAACTGGACATGGAACAACAGACTGGTTCCAAATAGGAAAAGGAGTACGTCAAGGCTGTATATTGTCACCCTGCTTATTTAACTTCTATGCAGAGTACATCATGAGAAACACTGGGCTGGAGGAAGCACAAGCTGGAATCAAGATTGCTGGGAGAAATATCAATAACCTCAGATATACAGATGACACCAACCTTATGGCAGAAAGTAAAGAAGAACTAAACAGCCTCTTGATGAAAGTGAAAGAGGAGAGTGAAAATGTTGGTTTAAAGCTCAACATTCAGAAAACGAAGATCATGGCATCTGGTCCCATCATTTCATGGCAAATAGATGGGGAAACAGTAGAAACAGTGGCTGACTTATTTTAGGGGGCTCCAAAATCACTGCAGATGGTGAATGTAGCCATGAAATTAAAAGACACTTATTCCTTGGAAGGAAAGTTATGACCAACCTAGATAGCATATTAAAAAGCAGTGACATTATTTTGTCAACAAAGGTCCATCTAGTCAAGGCTATGGTTTTTCCAGTGGTCATGTATGGATGTGAGAGTTGGACCGTAAAGAGAGCTGAGTGCAAAAGAATTGATGCTTTTGAACTGTGGTGTTGGAGAAGACTCTTGAGAGTCCCTTGGACTGCAAAGAGATCCAACAAGTCCATCCTAAAGGAAATCAGTCCTGGATTTTCTTTGGAAGGACTGATGCTGAAGCTGAAACTCCAATACTTTGGCCACCTGATGCGAAGAGCTTACTCATTTGAAAATACCCTAATGCTGGGATAGATTGGGGGCAGGAGGAGAAGGGGATGACAGAGGATGAGATAGTTGGATGGTATCACTGACATGGGTTTGGGTGGACTCCAGTAGTTGGTGATGGACAGGGAGGCCTGGCGTGCTGCAGTCCATGGGGTTGCAAAGAGTTGGACATGACTGAGCGACTGAACTGAATTGAAAGAAGTCCTTATTTATACAAATATTATTAGAGCAAAATAAAAAGTTAATAATTTTGATTATGTGAAAATTAGTATTGTATATAAAAAAGATATTTTGAAAGACAGACAAACCAGGAAAAGTAAAATTTTTAAAAATGATATTTCATGTTGCCATAATCAAGATAGAAAAGTTGTTTTTGGTAAGGACATTCATTGTCGATGGGGTAAGAAAGAGATCAAATATGTACAAGCTTCCTTTAAAGCAATCTTGAAATATCTACTGAGAACTTTTTTTTAAAGTCCCACTGGCAGTATAATTGAAATTCTATTAATTAATTTTCTTGAGAATTTCAGGAAAAAATGCATTTCTAAATACATTTTCAAAGAAGTAGTTACAAAGAATGTCTTTTGTATCTATCCCATCTTCTCTATCTTTACCACTACTGTTTCATAGAGGCCTTTGGCTGGACTCCCAAGATGTTCTTCTGGACTTTTGTTCCCTTCCAATGCATCCTGCATTCCTGCCACTAGAATGAGTTTCTAAAACATTGCAGTCAAAGTACTTTCTTGCATTACTTGCAGTAATGGGAAAGTCCTGTATCTGGACTGTCCAATATTGTAGCAATTAGACACACATAAATGATCAGGTAAAATGTGACTAGTGCAACAGAGGAAATGGATTTTTAATTGTGTTTAGTTTTAAGTTATGAGGTAGATATGGAGAAGGCAATGGCACCCCACTCCAGTACTGTTGTCTGGAAAAATCCCATGGACGGAGGAGACTGGTAGGCTGCAGTCCATGGGGTCGCTAAGAGTTGGACACGACTGAGCGACTTCACTTTCACTTTCCACTTTCATGCACTGGAGAAGGAAATGGCAACCCACTCCAGTGTTCTTGCCTGGAGAATCCCAGGGATGGTGGAGCCTGGTGGGCTGCCGTCTATGGGGTTGCACAGAGTCGGACAATGACTGAATCGAAGCAGCAGCAGCAGCATGAGGTAGATATATCATCTCCCATTTTATAGATGAAATTGAGGTTTAGTTTAAGTAATTTACCCATTCATATATAACTGATAGTAGGAGAGCAGGATCTATAGGCAGGAGCGATGGATGAGACATGCATAAATCAGCATGGATGAATCCTAAAAACTTGATCTGAGTGGAAAATACAAATATTTTATCCAATGTGCAATAATTGGATAGTAAGTACTCTATTATAATTAAAAGCTGTATGTGAAAGAACACTCAAGCCACATTTAAATTATGTGCACACATATGATGTATCAGTTCAGTTCAGTTTGGTTGCTCAGTCGTGTCCAACTCTTTGCGACCCCATGGACTGAAGCATACCAGGCCACCCTGTCCATCATCAACTCCCGGAGTTTACCCAAAGTCATCTCCATTGAGTCAGTGATGCCATCCAATCATTCTCATCCTCTGTCTTCCCCTTCTCCTCCTGTCCTCTATCTTTCCCAGAATCAGGGTCTTTTCAAAAGAGTCAGCTCTTTGCATCAGGTGGCCAAAATATTAGAGCTTCAGCTTCAGCATCAGTCCTTCTAATGAACACCCAGGACTGATCTCCTTTAGGATGGACTGGTTGGATCTCCTTGCAGTCCAAGGGACTCTCAAAAGTCTTCTCCAACACCACAGTTCAAAGGCATCAGTCTGTCAGTGCTCAGCTTTCTTTATAGTCCAACTCTCACATGCATACATGACCACTGAAAAACCATAGCCTTGACTAGATGGACCTTTGTTGGCAAAGTAATGTTTCTGGTTTTAATATACTGTCTAGGTTGGTCATAACTTTCCTTCCAAGTAGTAAGCGTCTTTTAATTTCATGGCTGCAATCACCATCTGCAGTGATTTTGGAGTCCAGAAAAATAAAGTCAGCCACTGTTTCCACTGTTTCCCCATCTATTTGCCATGAAATGATGGGGCCAGATGCCATGATCTTAGTTTTCTGAATGTTGAGCTTTAAGCCAACATTTTCACTCTCCTCTTTCACTATCATCAAGAGGCTCTTTAGTTCTTCACTTTCTGCCATAAGGGTGATGTCATCTGCATATCTGAGGTTATTGATATTTCTCCCGGCAATCTTGATTCCAGCTTGTGCTTCCTCCTGCCCAGCGTTTCTCATGATGTACTCTGCATATAAGTTAAATAAGCAGGGTGACAATATACAGCCTTGATGTACTCCTTTCCCTATTTGGAACCAGTGTGTTTTTCCATGTCCTGTTCTAACTGTTGTTTCCTGACCTGCATGCAGATTTCTCAGGAGGCCGGTCAGGTGCTCTGGTATTCCCATCTCTTTCAGAATTTTCCACAGTTTATTGTGATCCTCACAGTTAAAGGCTTTGGCATAGTCAATAAAGCAGAAATATGATGTATATGCACATATTTATATTTATTAATTTATATTAAGAACATTGAGGCAGAAAGTGGCGGTGTGGGTAAAAGAAACAATGAATGAATAAATAAATGAATCTAAAGAAAGCTCTTCTTTGAGCCAATTATAATATGCCTGGACTTCCAGACAGAGAGAGAAGAGAGATTGACTGAGAAAATAAACCAACATGTTAATTATAGCAAATGGTTTTCTTTATATTGGAATATGTTAATAAAAGCAATTATAATTTATCTCAGATGTTTTAAAATATAAATCCATCACACTGTGTTCATTACTGAATGAAGCAGCTAGGAGCCAAAGTTGAGATTTTAGCAACATTCTTGTTATTACTCACAAACACTAATATTTTGCTAGGAAATTGAAAAAAGTTAATTTTGTCAGCTTATGATTTGCTCACTTTTATTTTCCAGTTTTCTTAGTTGCCCACCACATGTTTATTTTCAAGCGTTGATTCTCTTAAAATGAAAATTTCTGAAAATTTTTAGCTACTTAATTCACTTGATGTATATCTTCATGTATTGATTCAACAAAACTATGTCTATATTTCTGTCTCCTACTATGTGCCTGAAACTGTGCTAAGTTCTTTAATGAAGATAAGAAACTTCTGATGATGATGAAATATGAAATACTCCCCAGAACTGACTTTATTTTTTCTTTAACCATCAAAGCTTATCATGATTCGTATTAAATTTAGTGCTTTAGTCCTAATGTCTAGAACAATCAAATTTATGCTAGCACGTGCAGATTGTTTTAATTATATAATTCCAGCCAATCATTCCAGAAAATAATATCAAAGAAAGATTAAACTGAAGCCCCAAATAGCAGAAAGTGATACCAGAAAGATCCTATGTGCAAGACATTTGATCTTTATTAAATTATTCTTCAGGATGTTTGTCAACATTTTAAATGCCTTTGTGTTCCATCTGTGTATATATTTCTCACCAAAATGACTGGCAAAGGAAAAAAAAAATTTTAAGTGATATATAGTCCAAGACATTCAACATTCCTTTCCTTTGTTGTTGTTGACTGACTAAATCTGGTTCTAATACAAAATGGAATTTCTAAACATGACCTGGGTCAAGACAGAAAGCAAAAGTCAACATATTTCCCAAGGTATTAAAACTATCAGAAGGAAGTTCTAATATTTCCTTAAACACACACAGTGTAAAATGAATCAAGATATGATGTCATGCTTTATTGAAATATTTATTTTCATAACAATTTGCACAGTTCTTCAAGGTCAAAATGACACTAGTCTTACCAGAAAATATGGGATTTGTGTTGCATAAATCATTCTCTACTGTTTAGAAAACAAGCCATGAATTTTCATGAATTTGAGACACAACTCTAGAAACAAGATGATAGCAAAATTCAAAGATAAGTGACAGTATTTCTTTTCTAAAGGCTTCATTGGAAAAAGTTTAACTTTTGTGGTTATGTTGGAAAAAAAAAATGCAAAGACCAGCACAGCCTATCCTTTTTTCTTTTAGAAGTTGTGGAGGCCTTTTTTTCAGCAGTGTGATTCCCTGACATCCCCCTACTCTGCCATTCTACTAAATTTCCTCTCACATCTTCTATACAGCCCCCTCCCACATACACAGGATAGAAGTGGAGCAAGTGGAGAAGAAAATGATGAGAGTAATGCCGAGGGAAGACAGCAGTGTGTTTAACATCACAAGATCAGAGGGAGCCCAGAAGCAGAACCTAGAAAAATCCTTTCACAGCATGCAATATAGAACAAAAATCCCAGAAAACTCAAATACTACTATTATCATGTTTCAAAACAAGAAAGCTAAGAAAGGTGACAAAAGGACCCAAGAAAGGATGGCACATACTTTCAGCCACCTGTGTGCCAGGTGCAAAGTTTTCATCAGAGCCCTTTAATTCTTCCCTTTGATGCGTAAGTCCAATCAAGACAATACTATGTCCTTGAACCGAAATGAATTCTCTACGATAGACTACCACGCTCGGTGATAAACAAAGCTTTTTAAAGACATAAACTAGCTCTGTAGGTGGCCTTCACTCACTCCAAGAAAGCTTTTGATTAAAATAAAAATGTATGTAGGAACAAAGTTGAATAAAGGCATATCAAAAGTTGTGTTCCATTTGGGAGAAATAAACATGAAAATGAGACTTCTTCAGTACCTCTACAAAAGAAGACAAATTGATCAAACCAAATGGTAAGATGAAAGGGGAAATACCAACTTCCCTTCAACTGCCTTAGATTTTTGCTTTTAGGAGAATTATCGTCAAGCGTCGAACTACCCCTAAGTAATTCTTTTCTGTACTGTTGTCTAACTTGTTCAACAACAGATGTGACCATTTACTCATGGGCTTGGTTAAGGAAGCTGAAAAGCACACTCAAGTTAAAGGAAACTGTCACTTTTGAGCTGACGACAATCTATCTTGCCAATATATTTTGAGGCAGGCTTCTCAAAAAAAAAAAAAAATGATGCAAACAAATAAAAGAAACCAAAAGCAAGTGAGAAGTGGAAGAACAGTGGGAAACAAAGGGAGGAAACTGAGGCTGTGTTTCAGCATTAAGAGAGGAAATTCAAATGGTAGATATTTCTTCTGACTCATAGCTATAGGAAACTACAATAGAAAAGGATACCTCACTGCCTCATAAAAATGGAAATACGGAGGCATTAGTTATTGGATAACACAATAAGAAACAAGTATAATTATTACAAATTCAATCACCTAAGAGAGTATTCTATTGGGTGTTGAGTGTAACAAGAATTTCTAAAGACAACACTCACAAGGCAATTGCATGTCAATGGTCACTAGAAGCTCAACTATTTTTCAGACACTGAAGCAGATTAAAGAAATTAAAAATTGAGGATACTAGTAGTAAAATCACCGTTTAATTTCTCAGAGTACTAGAGTATTTAACAGAGAACAGTGCCAAGCCATTCATTTCAAGTCCTCTGAAAGCACATTTTTTAAAAATATGAACTATTTGGGAAAAAGAGGTTGAATTTGGCTAGTTTTCAAGGAGAAATAAAAAATTCGAACTGTACATTAACCAACATTTTTAAGTTACTACACAGAAGTTCTGCTGATGAATTTTATGGTTTGTGGGACAGAAATGTTACAATTTCACTTCACTGCAGAGAAGACATAAAATAGAATGTTTTAGTTTTTCATTTTAAATCATCTTTAAAAATTTTAATTGTTAAAAATTATGGAGCTATTAAAATGTCAACATGTAAGTAAACATGAAGATAAAATTTTAAGAATTCAAAATATTATTTATTATGTATCCTCTTGTACTGAAATAAGTATAACGAACACAGCAAACTACTCAAATTCTTCTACAATTCAGAATATTGGGCCAATCTTTCATATGCAACCAGATGGTAACAATTCTTGACTTGTCTGATAAGACAAAAATAATTAAAATCAATATCCATTACCCAAACCTATTTAGACCAATGTTTTTCATGTGTCTTTTATCAAGTATATTTATTTTTTATATCAGAATTGCTAATAATCAAAGACACATATAAATTTACTAACAACTAGGACTCTGTTTTTGAAAGTTCTTTGTATTTTACTGTTGATGAACTGCTAAGTGCTTGAAGGAAGCGTACAGACCCCATGGACTGTAGCCTACCATGCTCTTCTGTCCATGGGATTCTCCAGGCAAGAGTACTGGAGTGGGTTGCCATTGTCTTCTCTTTAAAGTATCCTAATCTCACCAATTGGACTTCCCAGGTGGCTCAGTGGAAAAGAATCTGCCTGACAATGTACAAGACACAGGAGATGCAGGATCAGTTCCTGGGTTGAGAAGATCCCCTGGAGGAAGAAATAATAACCCCATCCAGTATTCTTACCTGGGAAATCCCATGGACTGGAGCCTGTGGGCTAAAGTCCATGGGGTCTCACAGAGTTGGATACACGTAAGTGACTGAATACACACACACACACACACACACACACATAATGTCACCAATTAGAGATGACCACTCTTTAGTATTAGTATATTTTCCTGACAAAGGAAAAGTCTGAGCAAAATGAGGGTGGGGGAGAAAGAGAGAGAATATTTTATGAAATTGGGGACTGACTAGTAAAACCAAAAAAAGCAACATATTTCTACATAAAATATAATGATACTTTGCCTGTAAATATTTTTGGTAATAGTTTTCCCACTCAGACATTTTGCCTAATAACTGTTTTTGTATTTTTGAGTAGTAGTCATTTTTTTATGCATTCACATCAGTTGCTGTTTTTGTTAATGTGATCTCTCCATTGCTTTTAAGCCTAAGTCACTAAAGATTTATATAAAAGGTGTGACCTGTTCAGAACTATCTTTTGGAGCAACAATTTTCTAACATTTACTTTCAGGATCTCTTTACTCCCTTAAAAATTATTGGAAACTCCAAAGAATGTGTCTTTATGTCGCTTATACCTGTCAACAGTTTCTATGTTAGAAATTAAAATCAAGAAATTTTAAAAATCTGAACTTATTAATTCATCCAAAAACAGTCATAGAAAGCCCTCCATATAGTAACACATATAGCATTTTTTTGTGTGTGAAAAACAACAGTATTTTCCAAGAGAAAATTACTCAGGAAGAAAACTTTCATTGATTTACACTTTTGCAAATGTCTTTCATGCCTGAGTTAATAGAAGAAAGAAAAAGTCTTATATCTGCTTTTGTATTCAATTGGTTGCAGTATGGTGCTTGGTTGAAATACAGAAAGAAAATCCTACCTCACATGAATATGTCGATAGATAAAGTACTATAATAGCCTTTTCATATAGTTATGGGTATTCTTTTTTATGTCTCACCAAAAAAACTGCAAATAGTAGTAATTACTTAAAGATTATTTGCAATGAGAAATCTGAAGCAATATCAATAAACTTTTTATACTTATATGCATAAAATCCATTGACCTATCTTACACTTTGAAAGATCTTTGACCCATACATGATTTTTAAACATCATTCATTGGTCTATAGAAAACCTGGCTCCCCAAATTTATATCTTCCAAATGTTGACACATTTCATTGTAAAATATTTTAATAGTCACATTCATTGCTATGTTGGCTGATTTAATTTAAAAAAGAAGATCTTGAATATTGGATACAAGTTCAAAGCTCTAATTTTCACTTGAAAGCTCAAATGTTATTACTGGCAACAAATAACACCAGTTGTGTTCCTTGACATGACAAATTTATTTCATCCATTTTTAAAAGACAATGTCTGCCAGATACCCAAGTCTGGATCACTGTACTTTGTCTATTAATAATTCTTTTATGTAAAAAATGGTGTACCATGAAAAAAAGTGGCCTGTTGAGCTCACAACTCAATCATATAAATGTTTTTTTTTTTTTCCTCAAGACAGTCATTTCATTGCAGTAGGCAGAAGTGTTCTTCTAATTTTGTCAAACAGTATATTTTAAAAGTCTTGTGCCTAAGGGTTGAGATTTAATATTGTTAATAATTATTACGGCTTCTTCAAAGATATTCTCAAGTGAAAAGTCACCTTCTTTTAATTTACGTGGAGGTTCATTCCAGATTAGCACACTGCAGGCAGCATCCCTGTTTCTCCTTGTTTACAGCATCAGCCTCACAACTGTCTCCTGACATCCATTCTATTCTCAAAATAGTAATAAAAATTATCCCTTTAAAACATAAGTCAAAATTATCCTTTTAAAACATAAATCATGCTTCCAAAGGATGATATAAAGAAAGGGGGAAAAAAAAACAGTAATTGTAAGTGGGGAAATGTGGCAAATACTACCATAACCAAGTGATCAAGGTCATGATCATCAGTGATGTCATGTAGATATCATAAACCGTTTGATATGACACAACATATATGGGTACTTCACCTCTGAATATTCTTTCTAAAAATCTCTAACTTCAATCTAATCATGAACTAAACATCAGACAAGTTCAGAATAGGAGATACTATTGAGAATGATTTGGCCGCTACTCAAGACTGTCAAGGTCATGAAAAATAAATAAAGATGAAGAAACTACCAAGGACCAGAAGTGACTGGGGACCTGTCAAAAAAACAGCCACTCAAAGCGTTGCCTGGATCATGAAACAGACAAAGGGCATTAATGGAGGAACTGATGAAATCCAAATACGTCTGGAAGGAAGGTAAATAATAGTAATACACCAGTGTTGATTATTTACCCTGACAAAGAAGCCATGTAAGATGTAAACAATGAGACAAACTCGTGAGATGTACATGGATGGGAACTCTCACTGCTATCTCTGAAAGTCTTCAGTAAACCTAAAAATATTTCAAAATGAAAGCTTTATTGGGAGAGAAAAATCTTAAGGCAGATCATTTCACTCCTCTGCTCAAGATTCTCCAAGTACTACTTATTTCACTCAAAACTGAAGTGTTCACAATCCCTAGAAAATCTGACCACCCATGAACCTACTAATATCTTTTCCTAAGTAGTCTTTCCCTACCTCACTTTGTTTCAGCCACATAAGCTCTCTGCTATTTGTTCTAACACAGTAAGTCTGTGTTTGCCTCAGGGCCTTTGCACTGGCTTTCTTCTCTGCCAAGAACATGCTTTATTCTCTGACTTCTTCAGGCCTCTGCACAAATTTTGCCCTATTAAAGAGGCCTTTGACTGTTTCATATTAAATAATAAACAGCTTTTCTAATTTGGCAAACCTTATTCCATTTATTCTGCTTTATATTTTTTTTCCATCCGATATTTCACCATTCTTAAAGAGATGGGAATACTGGACCCCCTGACCTGCCTCTTGAGAAATCTATATGCAGGTCAGGAAACAACAGTTAGAACTGGACATGGGAAAACACACTGGTTCCAAATAGGGAAAGGAGTACATCAAGGCTGTATATCGTCACCCTGCTTATTTAACTTATAGCAGAGTACATCATGAGAAATGCTGGGCTGGAGGAAGCACAAGCTGGAATCAAGATTCCAGGAGAAATATCAATAACCTCAGATATGCAGATGACATCACCCTTATGGTAGAAAGTGAAGAAGAACTAAAGAGCCTCTTGATGAAAGTGAAAGAGGAGAGTGAAAATATTGGCTTAAAGCTCAACATTCAGAAAACTAAGATCATGGGATCCCGTCCCATCACTTCATGGCAAATAGATGGGGAAGCAGTGGAAACAGTGACAGATTTTATTTTGGGGGGGCTCCAAAATCACTGCAGATGATAACCACAGCCATGAAATTAAAAGATGCTTACTCCTTGGGAAAAAAGTTATGCCCAACCTAGACAGCATATTAAAAAGCAGAAACATTACTTTGCCAACAAAGGTCCATCTGGTCAAAGCTGTGGTTTTTCCAGTATCTTGTATGGATGTGAGAGTAAGACTATAAAGAAAGCTGAGCACCGACTGATGCCTTTGAACTGTGGTATTTGAGAAGACTCTTGAGAGTCCCTTGGACTGCAAGGAGATACAACAAGTTCATCCTAAAGGAAACCAATCCTAAATATTCCTTGGAAGGACTAATGCTGAAGCTGAAACGCCAATACTTTGGCCACCTGATGTGAAGAACTGACTCATTTTAAAAGACCCTGATACTAGGAAAGACTGAAAGTGGGAGGAGAAGGGGATGACAGAGGATGAGATGGTTGGATGGCCTCATGGACTCAATGGACATGAGTTTGAGTCAATTCTGGGAGTTGGTGTTGGACAGGGAGGCCTGGCATGCTGCAGTCCATGGGGTTGCAAAGAGTTGGACATGACTGAGCAATTGAACTGAACTGAACTTTACCAGCTGATATTACTTTTTTAGAGATTTTGAAAAGATCATTTTATTTATTTATTGGTTGTGGCTGGTCTTCTTTGCTCTGCAGGCTTTTCTCTAGTTGCAGCGAGTGGGGGCCACTCTCTACTTGCGGTGCACAGGCTTCTCATTGCCACGGCTTCTCTTGTTGTGGAGCATGGGTTCTATGGGGCAGGCCTCAGGAGTTGTGGATCCTGGGCTCTAGATCAAGTCTTGACAGTTGTGCTGCATGGCCTTAGTTGCTCCGTGGCATGTGGGATCTTCCCGGATCAGGTTTCGAACCCATGTGTCCTGCACTGGAAGGCCGATTCTTCACTGAGCCACCAGAGAGGTCCACCAGCTGATATTTATACTTGTACCTTTGTTTATTCTTCTCCCTGAAATTTAATCTTACAAAAGTAGGGATTTTGTTTTGTTCACTTCTATCTCTTAGAATTTAGAGCAAAACCTAGGACAACAGCTCTCAGTAAATATTTTTTGAATAATAAGTCCACAATGAAATGTTCATGGATTCACTTCAAAACAGGAAATGCAAGTAGTATGTATTTGTTTTGTCATAAAGCTTCCAAACCACTTCTTCTTAAGAAAACTTGTAACTTATTTTGACATTATGTCTTTGATTCATTTTTTTGTTGAAATCTTTTGATATTAAATAGCAGGGTTTTTTATTTTTTCTTAGAAAAAAAAATTGTTGAAAATCTTATGCTTGTTCTCACAACTGTTTCTGGAAATTTTACTGATCTCAGAAATTCAAAAGTTTGATTTTAAATGTCTATATACTACTAGGTCCTAAAGAGATTTAAAAAAATGTACCAGATTTGGTAACACAATGGAACTGCATTTCAATGAGTACCATCATTGCTCTATTGTAAAATAGCAATTATTGTAAAATAAGCAACACAAGTTTTATGTCTTACAGTTCTGGTAGCTTCTCTCAAGAATTAGGTAAAAACATCTCTCAATAAATCTTATCTTTTCAAAGGGATTTGTAGAATAGGAAAATTGGCTGGGGCTAGATTCCAGGTTTTATTCTAAGGTAAAGATTTAGTTAAGGGATGTATTTTATATGTTTATCTAATTATTTCCTATATGAATATATAGGTCTGCTGTTAATATATATATATAAGTGTGTGTGTGTATATATATATATAACTTATTTTAATTCACATTGTCACTAGGTAAAGGGACAATCTAAGTTAAAAAATATACAATATTAGGGAGAAAAGTCCTTCAAAATCTGATTGCATTGTCCTTCACTAATTGTACCTAACAATTTATTGAAACTTTGAAAGTTTTTTTAATAATTATGCTTTATGCCATTTATAAATAACCGTAGGAAATTAAAAGCGGTTATTGTATTTTGAGTTACCATATTTCTTAAAAGAAATAATTTTTTATATTTTTTCAGATTTCTAAATGATAAAAGCTTTCACTGAATTTGGAGCTTATTCAAATGTTACTCTCTATTTTTAATTGTTTTTATTTAGGATCCACATATGGTTATGATTGGCCTGAAAAAATATTTTCCTTCTTTTAAAATTTTTATTGAACTGATATATTTAAAAATGAAGCATTTTGATTCCCCAACTCTTCTGCCTCCATGGTCCCCACCTCCCAAAAAATTGGATTTGGATTCTGGATAATTATGACTGGGTGGAGAGTAATATTTTATATACGCAAGTATGTAAGTGATTTAAGGTCATCAAGTTATTAGGACCTGGAAGAAAATTCTGAAGTTGGAAAAACAATAGTTGCTCTTCTAGTAAAAGAATTCTGTTTGATTTAAATTCATGTGAAAAATAATCATAAACTATAGGTGTCAATTTATAAGCTTGTAAAGGCTTACATCATAAACATTTCCACAATTCTGTAAAAAGTACCTTTTTTTTAAGTTGGAAGTTTGTAACTTTTGACTACCTTTGCTCATTTTGCCTACTCTCCACCCACTGTCTCAAGCCACCACCAGTTTGTTCTCTTATCTGAGTTTGAATTCCTTTTTTTTGTGTCTGATTTTGTTTTGTCAGATTCCACATATAAGTGAGATCATACAGTTCCTGTCTTTCTCTTTCTGACTTATTTCACTTGGCGTAATGCTCTCAAATTCTACACATGTTGTTATAAATGGCAGAATTTCCTTCTTTTTTATGTCTAAATGATACTTGTGTGTGTGTTTGTGTGAAACGTATTTGACAAATATATATAAATGTAATATGTATTTAGCACGTTTTTTTCACCCATTTTTTTCTCATTGATGAACACAGATTTTTTTTTTCCCCATGTCTTACCTATCATAAACAATGTGGCAATGAGCATACAGGTGCAAATATCTTTGCAATTTAGTATTTTTATTTCCTTCAGATAAATATTCAGAATTGGATTTGCTGGATCATATGTTAATTCTATTACTGATTTTGAGGGAAGCTTCATACTGTTTTCCATAGTGACTGAACCAATTTACATTCACACCGACAGTGCACAAGGGTTGCTTTTTCTCCACATCTTCTCCAAAACTTGTTATTTATCATTTGATTATTTGTTGTTATCAAGTCAATAAGTCATGTCTGACTCTTTGAGACTCCATGGACTGCAGCACATCAAGCATCCCTGTCCTTCAGTATTACCTGGAACTTGCTCAAACTCATGTCTGTTGAGCTGGTAATGCCATCCAATCATCTCATCCTCTATCACCCTCTTCTCCTCTTGCCCTTAATCTTTCCCAGCATCCAAGTCTCTTCCAGTGAGTTGGCTTTTCACATCAGGTGGTCAGAGTATTGGAGCTTCAGCTTCAGTATCAGTCCTTCCAATGAACATTCAGGATTGATTTTCTTTAGGATTCACTGGTGTGATCTTGCCATCTAAGAAACACTCAAGAGTCTTCTCTAGCACTGCAATTTGAAAGCATCAATTCTTTGGTGCTCAGCCTTCTTTATGGTCCAACTGTCACATCCTTACATGACTACTGGAAAAACCATTACTTTGACTATACAGACTATATGAATCTGAAATGCAGAAACATCAGCAAAGTGATGTCTCTGCTTTTTAGTACACTGTCTAGGTTTATAACAGCTTTTTTCCCAAAGAGCAAGCATCTTTTAATTTTATGGCTGCAGTCAATGTCTGCAGTGATTTTGGAGCCCAAGGAAATAAAATCTGTCACAGTTTCCATTTTTCCCCTATTTGCCATGAGATGATAGGCCTGGATGCAATATTAGTTTTTTGAATGCTGAGTTTTAAGCCAGCTTTTTCACTTTCCTTTTTCACCCTCATCAAGAGGCTCTTTGCTTTCTACTATAACAGTTGCGTCATCTGCATAACTGAGGTTGTTGATATTTTTCCCAGTGATCTTGATTATAGACATTCTATCAGGTGTAATCACTGCAGATGGTGACTGCAGCCATGAAATAAAAGACTCTTACTCCTTGAAAGAAAAGTTATGACCAACATAGACAGCATATTAAAAAGCAGAGGTATTACTTTGCCAACAAAGGTCCATCTAGTCAAGGCTATAGTTTTTCCATTAGTCATGTATGGATGTGAGAGTTGGACTATAAAGAAAGCTGAGCACTGAAGAATTGATGGCTATTGAACTGTGGTGTTGGAGAAGACTCTTGAGAATCTATTGGACTTCAGGGAGATCCAACCAGTCCATCCTAAAGGAAATCAGTCCTGAATGTTCATTGGAAGGACTGATGTTGAAGCTGAAACTCCAATACTTTGGCCACTTGATGCAAAGAGCTGAATCATTTTAAAAGACCCTGATGCTGGGAAAGATTGAAGGGAGGAGGAGACAGGGATGACAGAGGATGAGATGGTTGGATGGCATCACCAACTCAATGGAGATGAGTTTGGGTAAACTCCAGGAGTTGGTGATCGACAGGCAGGCCTGGTGTGCTGCAGTCCATGGGGTCGCAAAGGGTCGGACACGACTGAGCAATTGAACTGAACTGAACTGACCAGGTGTGAGGTGATATGTTTTTGAGGTTATCAGTGATACTGAGCATCTTCATGTACGTGTGCGCTGTCTACATGACTTCAGTAAAATGTTTATTCAGATCCTCTCTGCCCATTGTTGAATCAAATTCCTTTCATTGCTGTTGTTTGTTTTATTTTTGAGGTTTTTTTCTTTGTTTGGTTGGGGTTTTTACTATTCAGTTGTATAAATTAGTTTCTATTATATTTGCTTCCAGGCAAGTGGTCCAGGTTGCATTTTAAGTGCATCCTTTGAAGTCCTCCTATGCTCAAGATACACAGCAATGTTGAAAATAGAATGCAATTTTTAGAAGAAACTGTATGTATGTATACACACACACATTTATGCAGATGCATGTATAGGTTCCTTTGTGTATCTGAGCTCATGACAAGCTGAATGGCTCTGCGGAATAGACTACTGTAACAGGTATGCAGGGAGAAGGCAATGGCACCCCACTCCAGTACTGTTGCCTGGAAAATCCCATGGATGGAGGAGCCTGGTGGGCTGCGGTCCATGGGGTCGCTAAGAGTCAGACACGACTGAGTGACTTCACTTTCACTTTCCACTTTCATGCATTGGAGAAGGAAATGGCAACCCACTCCAGTGTTCTTGCCTGGAGAATCCCATGGACAGAGAATCCTGGTAGGCTGCAGTCTATGGGGTCGCACAGAGTCGGACACGACTGAAGCGACTTGGCAGCAGCAGCAGCAACAGGTATGCAAAGTGTAAGTAGAGCTGATACTGTAGTCTTCCTGAGCTGCACACGTAGATCAGAACAAAACAGCAGGAAGCTCATTGACAATGAGTATTACTCATAATACAATGAGTATTACATCAGTTTCATTTCTTAAAGCAAAGGTTTGGGATATTGTTTCCTATCCCTGCCCTTTACTCCCTCTGTGCTTTGAGAAGAACAATGAAAATAGCTGCTTTGAATCAAATAGATTGTAGTTTAAAAAATGACACATACTTTGAAAGACAAGAGGGAGGGAACTCATTTTGAAGCCAATGCTGAACCCAAACCAAATATTGGCTCAATTAATCAATTTGAAATATCCCTAGTCAGAAGCTGCTGCTGCTGCTGCTGCTAAGTCGCTTCAGTCGTGTCCGACCCTGTGCGACCACCAGACGGCAGCCCACCAGGCTACCCCATCCCTGGGATTCTCCAGGCAAGAACACTGGAGTGGGTTGCCATTTCCTTCTAGTCATTAACTTAAGACCTAATTCTGACAAGATGGTTCTAGGGGATCAGATGGAATGACTCAAAAATTCTTAGACAGTAAAGAGGGGGATCTGGAATTGAGAGAGAGAGAGAAAAAATTAAAATGCATTGAAGAGGAAGATTCAGAATAAACCTTCAAAACACATGAGAAACTACCACTAAGAAAGCAAATAAAATAAAAATATAGAAAATGAATTCACATCAAATAAACATAATTGAACAGCTTGACATTAACTTAAAAAGTTTGGTTCATTCAATAAACTACCCTGGGAAAATAATTATTCAAGAAATAAAAACTTGTCCTACCTTTACTGTTAATGGCCATTTATAGGAAAATATTTCAATAATGCCCATACTGTGAAATTTTTTAAACTTGTTGGGAGGCAGTCCTCCATGGCGTGGCTCACACTTCTGCAAGTCTTGCAAGAATGTTCGTGCAATGAATAGCCTTGCAAGATGGAGATACTATCTCTGTTCGGAGCACAAGCCATGCTTGTTTATAAGCAAGTATAGTAAATTTCAGTATAATAAATGTAATATCTTCCTCCAGGGCAAAAGTATAGCTGGTTTGCTTACTGCTGATTAATAAAGATTTAGGTTCTCTAAGCTTCGGTCGCTCACTCTTCTGTATTTGTGGGCATTGCCTGTTCTTTGTGTTACCCTGTGGGAATTGGAGTTCAGGAAATTCATATAAATGCTGATATTCTGGATGTTGTTCTTGTTAGTTGAAAAAAAAAAAGTCCTTTGTCTTTTACAAAGATGCCTATTGTCTACCAGCATCCATAAAATTGTGGCAGGTTAGATTTAACTTGCAAATAGACTAAAGTCTCAGACCCTTCACAGCTGCTGACATCGTTAAAAAGTTGAACTAAGTCTCTAGAATATGATGTGGGAAGATCTCTGGAACATCCTGTTAAGGACAAACAAGACAAAAATATACGTATGGATAGACATGTACCACATCCAGTATAAATCCATATTTGAGCTCAACATAAATACAATGTAAATATTTAAAGAAAATTCTGGAAGTATATACCTAATTTTTTTTTAATTGCTCATCTATTTGGAAGAGAACTCCCCAGGTGGCTCAGTGGTAAAGAATCTGCCAGCAATGCAGAATACGTGGGTTTGATTCCTAGATTGTGAAGATCCTCAGGAGAAGGAAATGGCAACCCACTCCAGGATTCTTTCCTGGGAAATCCCATGGACAGAAGAGTCTGGCAGACTACCAGACATGGAGTCACAAGTAGTCAGATAGGACTGAGCAACTGAGCACACACACACACAATTGAAAGAGGAGTATGATTGAGCATTTGAGTTAGAAGTGGGGCAATGAATAGGGTGCTATGGAGGGAAGACTTCAAGTATTATAGTTGGCTTATAATCCGTTCAGTCTTGTTGGTTATAGGAAGTGTGCCTGGGTAAAAGAAAATGAGGAAAAGTGAATTCATCTAAACTCCTTGTCAACTGGACTTACATGTAAACTGGCTAATAATATTTGCGAGAAGAAAGAGACCTTATTCACAGAATTCTCTCAGCAGGATGTCCCTAACTAAAGGATTACTATAGTAAATATACAGGACCTATGTTTGGATTTATAAGGCACAACTCTTGGAGAATGTCCCATAAATTATAGAATTCTCTTGCATGTAAAATAGACATGTTTCATAACTTAAACTTTCCTGATTGTGTCAAGTAATACTGTAAAACCTTTTTTGGAGACCTCATGTTATTTGGGACCAGAGATAAGATGTCTATTATAGGAGGAATGACTTGGAAAGCTGTGTGGAATTCCCAGAACTTTTTCATCTGTGCTTCTTTTCTGGGGCTTTCCTGGTGGTTCAGAAAGTAAAGAATCTGCCCGCAATGCAGGAGACATGGGTTCGATTCCTGGCTTGGGAAGATCCCCTGGAGGAGGGAATGGGCAAACCACTCCAGTATTCTTGCCTGGACAATCCCATGGACAAAGGAGCCTGGCAGGCTATAGTCCGTGGGATTGTAAAGAGCTGGACATGATCTAGGGCATCCTTAAAATTATTTGTAAAGCTTGATACTGGGTGAGATACTGATTTGTGTGTGTCTCCTTTAATAATTCAGTATTTTACTCCTCAACCCATTGTTTTCCTGACCTTCTCTACCCAATGTATTTTGATTGTTCTCAACAAAAATTATCAAATTCAATGAACTCTTTTCAAAATCCTCTTATACATTTCCCTAATGAAAACTATCAATATCATTTGATTCTTTTTCTGTAACTCTTTCTTAAATCTGTTACACAGTTTCTTTCTGGTATTTTTCTACTTTTCTGAAAAGTCATAATTTAATGAGTATTTACTTTATCCTAGGCACTTTGCACACATTTCCTATTTATAAGACTCATAATACCCCTGTGATCTAAGTGTTATTACCTGTATTTTACATAAGAGCTCATGCGAATCAAAGAATGTAATCATCTGCTCAGGTTCAAATACAGCCTAGGTTAAACACAAGCCTTTGTGATTCCAAAAAGTCTGACACTAACTTGTCTTTCCCCATGTTCTCCTCTTTTAGCCTTAAATGTTATTTTCCCATAATTTCTTGTACTTTCATTCTTGCTCCAAATTTTTGTTTCTTAAACTTTTCTGGATCAAGAAACACTTTGAGAATTTGATGGAAATTTTAGACTTATTTCTCAGAAAAGTCTATATAAAAATAAATCAAATATATTTCATACTTTTTTTGGTTTACTGTGAAATCTGACCAGGTCAAGGGGTGCCGGTCTCTGTGTTTACTCTTATAATCTCATTAAGTTGAGTAGCTTCAACTAGTGTTTATTTGTGGTATAGTAAATATATCTGGTGCCCTGATTCACATTTGCTAAGTGACACCTCTGTTTTCAGCTATAAATGGGGTCGATAGTTCCATGGGGCTTCTGTCTATTTCATGCTGACCAAATCTGGCATCAAGTCACCCCTTACTGGCTTTCTGCACCAGGGTTTCTAGTTCAGACCTGTGAGAGTTAGATGGGCCAGAGGAAGCACAGCTTGGAAGTGTGGGGTGTTGATACCCTTGAGGAATGTCTGCCAAAGGAATAGGATTTTATAGATTAATGCCCTGCTCTCTTGTCCTCAGATACACATTTCTGGGAAACATTCTGTGTCGTTCTCAGCTGGTCCTGGCAGAATTGAGACCCACTGCCCACAGTGACAACCTCAGTAACACCTTTAAATTGGTTTTTCCTCTTCGCCTGTCTCTCTCCCTGATCCCTCAATCCTGCTCTCTGGATCACCTCCCAAATAAACTAAATACAGGTTCTTGCTTCAGACTCAGCTTTCAGAGCAACCCTATCCAAATAAAATAACTCTTAAATTTACTTTTCTTGTACTGACTTCTTTTTTGAGTTCCCATTCCATGTATCAGGCTGCCTGGATATTCCATGTATTGGGGGCCCTCATTCTTAGCACATTGCATTCGTCAATCTTTCTTTATATTGGTTTGTGACATGATCATAAGGTGGTTAAAATAAAACCTTCGGTGTCATCCTTGACTCTTTCCTCTGCCTCATTCTCATCCTGTTACTAAATCCCATATATTCAATCATCAGGTTAGCTCCTGAATGTCTCACCCCTCCCATCCTTTAGCCCCTCTGCCATAGACCTGGAAGCCTTAAGTATTGAACCATCAACCTCTCTATAACAACAGACCAGCATCTCTGATCTCGTGTTATCCCTTCTCTCTGCATCATTCCAGTTTCTTCTCATCTGTTTGCCTAAATGACCTCTCTAAGACACAAATCTGAAACTGTCTTTTCCTTTTCCTTCTTTAAATTATAACAAATAGAATAAGATCTGAATCACTTAGCATGGCATAAAAAAACAGTTTAGCCATAGCTTACATTCTCAGTCTCATCTTCCACCCTGTCCTTCCAACAAAGTTGTTTTTTATCCATGTTGAACATTCTCTTATCTTAGAACATGCATGTTCTTTGCAACTTCAATTATCTGTAGATGCTGTTCCTTCTGTTTGAACTGTCTTCCCTCCTCTCCTTGTCTGCCTGGGAAATGTAAGATCATCTTTCAAGAACTGGCTCAAATGATATTTCCATCCTAATTTTCATTCCTCCCAAGCTTCAGTCTTCTGCAGTCCCATACAATTTTCACATTTCTCTAAATCTTCTCACAATGCATTTTCATAATATGTTCACGTCTTTATTTCCCTCAGTCTACTGTGTGCTCCAGAAATGCAGGAGCCAACTCTGATTTAGCTTGTCTTCCCAGTACATAGTAGAAAGTGGCCGCTTAAAAATGTGTGCCGAACTTAACTGGTGCTGAGAATCGAGAGAGAATGAGACATTGAAGAGAAGCACAGGGGTAAGAGGATGATGGACTTAAGATATTTATAAACAGGCAATTTGGAGGAGGCAGTGAAGAATGATGAATGAAAATGGAGCTTGAATATAAAAGGAAAGTCAGAAGAAAAATGTCCACAGTTAGAATGCAAAGAGAAGAGAGATACGGATGATATAGACATGTTCAGGGCTGTTGCTGTAGTTTAAAAAATATGTATTAGTGCTACATTTCTTAAGTACTGTTATTGTTGATACAAATTATGGGTTAATCTAATTTCAGATTTCAATTTATTCTTTAAAATTTTTGTACATACAGGCGACTTGTACAAAATAATGTTAAGTGATTTAAATGATCATTTCTAGATTGATTAAAAAAACATTTCACAAACTGGAATTTTCCTTTTGAGAATCTTGATGGTCCAGACTTCTAAATCTCAAAAAGAAGGCCGAGCATCACTTTGAGTCTCTTATATTTTACCTGATGTAAAAGCTAGAGGTGGAGCCCGAAGAGCAGTGGTATCGGGCTGCCAAAAAGTCTCTGAAATTTTCACAAATGAAAAGCTCAACATGCTTTCATCCTACAAATAAGTTCAGAGAAAACTGATTTGATTTATAGTGTTAATTCACCTTGCTAGATGACAGCAGGCAAGTAGAAAATACTTGAAACTTTTTTTTTATATTAATATAGAAGATATGTTGGAGAGATACCAGACCTGTTAGGATGTCTGAGATTTCTGAATTCATGTAAGCAAGGATTTCTTACAGTTCTAATAAAAAGAACTTGCCCCTATGAGCACAGTGTTCTTTGTCGCTGTCTTGCAGTGACATGATAGCATTTGTGCCCCGATATGATGTTCTAGGAATTTTTCTTTCTCTTTGATACACTGTCAATGGTCTCTCTACAGCATGATTGTATTTATCTGTTCTCTCCCTATCCATGTCTTCTTTTTATCTGGACTATTTTGCTATGAGTTTTTCCTTTTAGGAGACAACTAGGATTCTAACGCCCATAATATAGTCAGATTTTGCTAGAAAAGAATCAGCAAACATTTTTCAAATCAGTTATTCTGGATATTTTTCTAGGATATATAGGTGATTACATTAAAAAAAGGATATATATATATATATATATATGTTGTATATATACACATGTACACACACACATTTTTATCAGCACAACATAAAAAGCTTATTTCTGGGATCTTTTTATACTTAAATGTTATCTTTTATATACTTTGCTTATGTGAACATGATTGATATTTGTATTTGTAGCTGAATTGGAAGCAGTCAGAAGATACAAAAGGCAAATTGATGATAAGCATAGTTTCCAGACTAACTGAATACTATTGATACTTTGCACATATCAACTTAGATATTGTATGATTTTAATTTTTCCTTGATGAAGTTCATGATTTTTCTTCTGTCAGATTTTTTTACTACAGATATACCAGTTTCTCCCATTACCTTGTAGGAGTTTCTGGACCATAAACCATCCCTGTGAATTGATTCCACACTCCCTCAAATATGACTTTTCATAAGCCAAGTCCTTTAAAAATACATTTCATATATTTCTCAGACTACATGTAAAATCAGTATCATGCAAACATAATACTTTTACTACTTTCTTAGAGCATGGTGTTGAGAGGAAAAAAATTTAATATATCTGCGCTACATCTACATTAATGCAGTGGTGCAATATTGAAACTGCTTTTATCTGCCACATTTCTCAAATGAAAGCGGCAGCTACATTTTATGGTAGTTAAACTGTGAACCTGGCACACAGTCTCGCCTGTGTGGATCTGGCCCTTTGGTATTATTAAGGCAGTAGCCTTTATTTTGCATCTTAGACTTTAAAAGTTGCTGTGGATATAAGAAACCTATCGTGTGGTCATGTATACACCATAAAATCTTTCCAAAGTGCGCAGCAAATTTTTGATAGAATTCATAGGCCTTTCAAGAAATTAGAGTACAATTCTGCCTGGCATTTCTGAAGCAGACGGTAGAGGAGACTGTGGTCTACTAGGCTTTCGAAGACCCTAGACACGGACTTTTCAATAGTTCCTGAGTGGTTCAGTAATAACCTGCCAATTGTTTGTACCTTCTGCAGTAACCTGATAATAATCTTGTATCTTACACACCAAGGAAGTGTAAATTTCACTGTTTGAACAAGCAATGCTAGCAATTAGGTGTTTTGAGACAAATACAGTGTTTATTAGTTAGAGTTCAGTTAAATCTTTCAGAGAAGTTTATCATTAAGCTGAAAAAGGAGCAGCAGATGAACTACTTTCCATGCGAATGTGTTTAAATGGCTTAGAAAGGGATTATATTTTAAATATTCTTATACCTTTATGTACATTGAGTATGGTAACATCCTTGCTGGGATGCCGATAAACTCCTCTATCACCCACAGTCAACAGTACCTCTTCTTTAGCTGTCCTGATTAAATGAGTGACATTCACTATTGGCAAATCCCCCTGGAGTAACATGAGCTTGTGTGTGCCCAGCCACAATACCAGTAATGACATGATTCTGAGGGGATTTGAAACTCTACCTCAACAAATTTATTTCTGTTTTTCAATATATATTCAAAGCAATACTTTGGCATTGTAATGTGATTCTTGACAGGGCTAAGGTAAATTCATCATGCTAAACTGAAATGTTTCTGGCAGATGCCTACTCTGTAACAATCAAATTGTGTGTACTGTAATATATGACAACCTCAGCGCTACTTCTAGTTGTAAAACTTGCAAATATAATTCTTTATTAATGCAAACTTGGAATGTAATTATGCAGTGTATTATCCCACCCTATTTTTTCATTTAGAAAAACTCTTCAAGACAGTCTACCAACTTACAGATTATGGGAATTTTTGAGTGATTATAGAAAGAATGCAACTTTTTTGTCACAAATATATGCAGGCATTTGATACTTTTCAAGATCAGACACTTGTTGAAATTTAAGAAAATATACAAGTAACATGTCTTCTTTTATTAAATATTAATTTTACTCTCCATAGAAATAGTTATTTGTCCTAGGTGGATACTCTTTTTTAAAGAAGAAATGATTAAAATGCCAATACTGTGTATTGAAATATTATAAAAAGAGATATGTTTTGAGATAGCTTCTGACTAATTAGTGATACCACCTATATACTTCAGTACAGTTTATCATATTTTAGGTCAAAGACCCTAAACAACAAAATGTTTTATTTAAAGCAAAATGTAATTCAAGTGAATGACATTTTGACTTCATAATATATTAAAAGCCTCAGCACATGTCTCCTTTAATTCCATGATATGAGCTCTGAAAACAAAAATACTCAAGGCACCAAAATATACATTTTAAGAATCTAACCATTTTTAAGCTTTGGTTTGGATTTCCATCACCTTTTCCTCCATATTTTGAATAATTGATATTTTCATGAACAGATAAAAACCTTCATTTCATATTTTATGATCTAGTTGCCAGATGCAAATCAAGCTTCCACCTGGGCAGCTGCATTGCGATCCCCTTCAAGTACCATCCTCCACCACTATGGACATGAAAGAACCCACGTGGCTTTCTTGTGCCCTGGTGACGCTCCTTCTCCCTTACAGTCCTTAGCACCTACATTTTAGAGACGTGCTTGAAAATTCATTAGTATTTGTAATGTGAATTTAAATATTTACATTTTAACATAATTATTTGGTAAGAAAACAGAAGTTAATTCTATGATCCTCTTGCAACTTTTTTTTTTTTTTGCTAAGAATAGAATAGCTAAAGCAGGTCTGGGTCACTTTATTAGAACTAAGGAAACATAATATGTGATGCACAGAACTTTAGACAAATTAGGCAACCCCTTGGGACCAGTAAACACCCTCTTAGACTAACACAGAACTTGGAACAGGCCCAGTTGAAAATTTGAATCAGGTTTGCAGAAAGACAAAGGCTGGCAGGAATATAACTTTGGAATATTTACTCACTAATTTTAGAGCTGCTGGAGGCCAACCAAAGAGATTTGGGTCATACATTACCTAAGACTTATGATGGGAACTGGACTTACTAAGCCAATTAAAGAATGATTCATTCAACCAGTCAGTAATCAGTAACTAGTTAGCAATCTGTTGATTTAGTTAAAAATTATCCATCCATTGTGCATGTAGCCCAGTGAAAATTTCTCCTCTCTTTCACTTATTATGCTCACAATTGTCATCCAGTTTGTGGTAGTAATACAGATCCAGTTCTGCATGTTAAGTAATTCGTGGTATACATATATACATATATATTCATTCGTTCACATATTAATTCAGCATATATATATAGAGGAACACCTCTCATAGGCCAGGCACTCTGGTGATCCTTTGTCCATGTCTCTGCTTCTGTTTGCCTCTCGCTTCTCTTCCTCTTCCCCCAACCCCTGCCTTACATCTATTAGCATACATCCCTAGCATACTAGGAAACTGGAACACTTTACTCTGGCATTTTCCTCACTGGTTCACCCACCCGCATACTATGTATAGTACTACACCCATCATGTAAACCCACAATGAAATTCTGACAGTTTCCTAGTATTGGTGAAACTGTTTATAAGCACTTTCAGATCCATTCTCTCATTTAATGAAGACATGACATTAGTGACCCAAAACGCGTAGTGTATGCGCTTTAAAACCTCTATGAATTTGGCTTTCTTTTAACGTTCATACAGTTGGTTTTGTATGTAAACACTGGGCACATTTAACAGGCTCATTCGCCTGGAATAGTCTTTCAGTTCTCTTTCAGAATTGTGTTTAATTCAGTCCCTCCCCACTCCCCCGACATGTGTTTCTACAGTCAGCGCCTCAGATCAGGTCCTTACCATCTTTTGTGTAGATGAACCCACAGTTTTTTAAGTTCCTAATACATGTTCATCCTCAGTCCTTTCTAATTCATCTGCTGCCCCAATAAAAGTATATCAAAATATAAATTTGATCTTGCTGTTTCCTTGATTTAAGTCCTCAGAAGGCTTTACTTTGCCTCCAGGTCAAAGTTCAGAAGTTCAGAAGCACTCAAAGTGCTGCCTTTTTGAACTCAGTTCTGCTTTTTCCCAACATCACCAATTCTGTCCTTTCCAACATTACTGCAATTTCAGAATGCACCAATAACTACTTACTTTCTCCAAATCCCAGTTCAAATATTACCTCTTCTAAGAAAACTTCCTGGTTCTCCTGAGGAGTGTTAGTCAGCCCTTCTCCCCTCTCCTAGCAATTATACCATCTCTATTATGTCTTTAATTCTGTCAAATTAATGTACATTCTCTCTCTAAGCTGTGAATTTGTCAATGGACATCTTGATATCCCTACTCCCAGCACATGGTCTGGAACAAACAGATTATCCTTGGCTGACTGGGTGAATATTGAGGCATCAATTAAAATGTCAGTTTACCAACTTTCAGTGGAGGGGTTGAACTAGAAGACTAAGTGATACTGGACCTACTATAGCTTAGAACTATGACTCTGAAGACATAGATGTCACATCCAGTTGTTTTATTACCATTGGTTACATTCACATGGAGTCTCCAAATAGCACATTTGTGGAGGGATTCATTTTCAGGCTAAGCTTTCTATTGCGGGTCTGCTTATGTTAATATTGTTGTTATTTTAGGTTGTAGGGAAACAGGAAAGCCTCATTATCTCTAGCAACTAAAGCTCAATAAACTTTGGACCACTCCTGGTAATGATACCTCTTTCTTTCCCTCTCCCACCCTCAGCCAGTTTTAGTGTCAAATATTAGCATGGAAATGTGTGATCATTGAGGAGAAGGCAATGGCAACCCACTCCAGTACTCTTGCCTGGAAAGTCCCATGGACGGAGGAGCCTGATAGGCTGCAGTCCATGGGGTTGCACAGAGTCAGACACGACTGAAGCGACTTAGCAGCAGCAGCAGTGTGATCATTGAACTTGAAATTGTTAAGTACATTTCTGGAGTATCTAGTACAGTTCTTGTGGTATTAGATTTGGTTAACTGTGTTTAAGAGACAAACATCTAAGAGACCACCAGAATTTACATTATTTTGATAAATCTTAGAAACATATGATAACAGTATTGGATTCAGACAATGTGTGCATTTGTACACACACACTCACTCTTTCTCACTCATTAGAGTACTGGCAGGAAACAGATAGCTCACTCAAAGGGCTTAGTTGAAGAGCATTTAATAAAAGGGACTGTTTACAGAGGAACAGTCAGTCAAAAGGTAACAAACATGGGATTTTGAAGTGCCAGGAACTAGCAAAAATGGGAAACATCCCTTCCCCATGCTGAAGGGGACAAGATCAGGGAGCTGCAGCTATGGAGGGGTCACTGCACACAGTCACCTTACAGGGAGGAATGGAGTTGTGAAAAATCATGGCCTGGCAGGAAGGGGGCCTGGGAGCAAGGTGAGAATTAACACCTTGACCTCTCTCTCCTCCCACCTTCTGATTTCCCATTAGTGCTTGGCATCAGCCAATGCCAACTGGGAATCAGAAATCAAGGGATCCTGGCACAGTGCAGGCAGAGACATAGAGCAGAGCTTTAGGGTCATATGGAGAATGACCAGCAAACAGTCTTTTGAAGAACATCTAACTCTTGACTCCTCATCCATCCAACTAGAGGAAAAAAGTCATTGATAATGAAGTCGCTCAGTCGTGTCCGACTCTTTGCGACCCCCTGGACTGTAGCCCACCAGGGTCCTTTGTCCATGGGATTCTCCAGGCAAGAATACTTTAAACAGGAACAAGAGAGTGAAATACTGTGAGTTGATTGACTTTGGGGTCAATGTGTGTAATAAGAAATAAGCAGCACAGTTAGGTAGCTATGATTTCCAGTCTCCCTCAGAGCCCATGCCAGGATACCTACTAAAGGCAGCAAAGATGGGAGATAAGAAACAAGGCAGGTGAAATTCAGATCCCAACTTCCTCACTCCAGTTTTAATCCAAGCAGCTGTGACTGAATCTCTTTATTAAGTTATATATAGGATTTCTTTAAGAATATATTGTTCTAATGGAAAGACCTGGGAATAAAAATCAGTTTTCCTACATCCTACCAGTTACTGTGTGGCTCTAGGAAGTGAACTTAAGCAGTCTGTCCCCATTTTCTCATCTGTAAAATGGAAGTAAAAACGTATATCGTAGGTGAATGGTAGAGCAGCAGAGATCAAATGAGAAAATGTATGTGGTTTCCTTTTGAAAAGTTAAAAAGCTCTACAAATGTCAGGCCTGATCACTTTTGGATACTATCTTGTAAAGCTGGTCCCTGAGTATAAGCTTGTCAATATCACATCCTGCCTTTGAGGCTATCTTTCCTCTACACATGGAGCACTTTGCTCCACTCCAACTGAAACATCACATATAAAGAAAAGATAAGCAGTAAGAAAACCCAAATGTGTTGGCAATACGGCTGCATGTTAAAAAGAAAGAAGTAGATTCACGTTGAACTCCGTTTTCGTGGTGCATAACTCCCCTTTCCATAGGTCCTATTAACTTCAAAGGGAGCTCCATGCATGTAAATGATTATATTTATTGGATGCGCCAACTCCTTCTTATCCTCCGGGCGCAATTAGAAATATCAGAAAAATGAATGTCAGAGACTGGATCCATGTTTGATATTCTATGGGAAATTTCCCATAGTTACAGATGTTAAAATTCCTGCCCAATTGTCCAGTTACAAATTTGTAGTATTTCTTTTTTTATCACCCCTGGAATTATTTCTCTTATTTTAGAATATTCTTTTCTTCATTTAAAGAAAAATATTCTCTTTAGGTCCAGACAAGCTAGTGATAATATCCGTGCTTATTGTACAACTTGGTATAGTAATACAAATTTAGACTGCAGGACCCCTCTCTTGCAAGTAACTGTTAGGGCTCCCCTGAGATTATACCAATACTTTTAGCAATCCCGTTCCCGCTTCAAGTTCACTCTGGTATCTGCTGGTTGAGACAGTGCCTAGGAACTAAATTCCTGGGTGCCCACTTTAATATTACATCCACTAAACCATACTGTAATGTCAGTGTTTGTTGTAAGTTCCAGCCATTATCAATATTCTTGTTATCTAGCTGTAAACTCAGGGTTTTTTCCAGTTGAAATCACCACAATCAGTGAAAACAGATGGCAGGTGTGTGGAGAACTGTACTTTTTGTACGGATTCGTTGTTCTTTTTAAATTCAGTTGTCTCGTGGCTCTTGGTGGAACTCTCTCTAGAACAAGTTCTGACAACTATTTCACATCTTCACCCCGTCTTATCAGTGAATGTAGTGCCTTGCAAGTGTTACAAGCATGGCTCCTCAGTGATGCTATGTATGTTATACACCCATGAAGGCAGGTCAAGGTTTTAACTATACTTTTTTTTTTTAAGTGACAAAAAAGCAGAAACACGGAAGAAGCCCCTCAGAGTAAACATTTAGAACTATGATGAAAGAGAAAACATACGTACTATTCAGTGATGAAAACCCTCATTGGAAATGTACCCACATGTAGACTGAGAGATACAAAGATGTTTCAAAATAATATTTTGTTAAGCAACATGATTTATAAAAATCATTCTAGCCAGTCTTATAGACAAAACTACATGCACAAAGTAATTTGGATCCACTATGAATTATCTGTGGGAAATTAGTAGGCAAAGATAGTCCAATTTCAGTAAATATTTATAGAGCAAAACAATCCAAAATATATATAACAATCAAATTTCTAGTGAAAATGTGTGTAAGTAGGTTTATTTTGAAAGGAAAAGTCCTACTCCCAGTGTCATAACCAATTAAATTCTCCAGGTAATGACCCCATTTGCATAGTGAGCGGAGCCCACAAGTGGGAATTTTAATGGGCACACCACCTGAGTACAGTAATTGAGAGTGACACAACTTGAACTAGTTTTGTGCTTACCCCACTGAAAATTCTACTCATATTATTTTTAATGTCAAGCTACAAGTCAAATTTCAAGATGATGGATTTGTTCTTTTTTAAGCACTGAGTTTGAATAAAAGAAATGCTTTAATTCTGTTATGCATTGCATATCTTTGCTTTAACTAATCTGCAGTTCTGATTCTCACCATTGCTCCATTTTCCTCAGTGATTGGAATTTAATTTTATTCATTAATTTGTGAATAATTAGATAAAAAAAATGACATCCTCGGCAGCCAAATTGCTTTAGGATTGCCATTTAATGTACTTTTTACCAGAATATGTATTATCATTAAGCTGGCATAATAGTTTACTAAAAATGTAATTGTATAAATATGCCCAATTATTCTTTCTGATGATCTAACAAAGTCTAATATGTATTCATGGGCATTTCCCTCCTCCTTCACCTCAACACCAATAAAACGTAGTTCCTGCAGAGCTGATCACAGATGCCTTGTCATCTGAAGGTGTTACTTTTAAAAGATATTCTCCTTCTCTCTCAGGCACTATTCATGTCCTTGAAAGAATTGTGCATTCTGATTGAGGGATCATATGAGGTCCACATTAAATTATATAATAAAGGTGATCTTGAGACTCTGAGAGTCAGACACACATGATGAACTGTGCTATCCAGGTTTTGAGATGACATTTTAAAACTTCTTTTGTTTCACTCGAAGATTGCTTGAGATCCTAACTATTTGTAGGTGTTTGACACCACTCCGTCACATCTGTAATTGGCATAGCATCCAGCAGACAGGCTCTGTACATCTTTACACTGCAACCTACCAAGTTAAGAATGTATTGGTTCAATATAAAACAGCAGGCTGTTTTTAGACATAGTTACTAGTGCACAAGCTTTAATATGGCCTGGCTTCATCCTATAATGAGATCTTTTGGTTCCCTGCTCAACGGGCTTTTATTCCTTTGCAAAAGGCTATGAACTATGTCAAGTGGATCAGCTGCTTTTGTACACCCTCTTTCTTGGCTTTGGAATGTAATTCCTTTGCTTCTACCCCTTTATGCATCAGACAGAACTTAAGAACCTTTTCAGTTTTTCAAGCTAAACTGAGAATTTGTGTGAATTTGCTTTTCACTGTTTTCCTAATAATTACATTCTCCACTGAACCTCAAAGACCTGCCTGAAAGTGAACACTTAATTGCAGAGCTATACTTCAACAGATATATCTATACCCTCTGTTAGTAATATGTTGAGGCATGTTTAGCTAAATTGATTTCTTCACAGTCACCTCACAAATAAGCTCAAGATTCTCTTTTAGCAAGGGTTAAGGTGAGGAGGGATCAAGGGCATGAAGAATGGACAAACAGAAATACAACTAGTGGCCGCAGTTCTGTAGGAAGGCAAGGAACTACTCGTTTTGACATTTGGCAGCTTGTTGTTGTGGTGGTGTAGTTGTTCAGTTGTGTCCGACTCTTTAGGCAGGTGGAGAATGTCAATCGGTTGTCCCGGTGTGATGAGAGTGAGATGGTGCACATTTCTCCTTGCTTAGATAGAAATTCTTCTTTCTAGTTGAGGCTTTGATGTAGCTTTGCTTAGAATCCTGTTCACCTCCAGGTTTGCCTGTTGAACTTAATTAAAATTTGGTCATTTGGATGATACTGATTCACAGGCCTTTAGAGAGGACAGCCAGTGTTCATTGGGAATTTTGCAATGTGAAAATACAAGGCAGATTTAGTCACCAGTGATGATTTTTGTGAAAACCACCCCTTCACGTTAGGTCTGCATCAACCCCTTCCATTTTAACCATAACCTCTAAAAGTAATCTGAAATGAACAAGTAAATATTAGTAGCCTCAATAAGAGTTTTCTCATGGGAAGTGGCAAACTTCTCCCAAAGGTTGAAACATCCTGAGGGCTTTTTGACTCCCTTGAGGGGCTTAAAGAAAACAGTCACTATAAATTTATTGATTACACAGGACATAGAGATGAAGGGTTAAAAAGAATGCCTTGTAGTACCCAAGCCTCAATTTTAAAATATAAATAGTAAGTGTAAAATAAACTCTATCCCTATATTAACTGTCATTTAAAACAAAAAAGGTATGCTTTTCTATATTAGTATTAAAATAAGAGAAAAATGGATATTATAGTGTCTGATGAAATTTTATCTTGGCTGTCAGATTAGATGTAATAAACCTACAGTCCTACAAATCACAGGTAATTAGAAAGGGTATAAAGGTCTTGAATAGTATGAAAAATAATCTTATTAATAAATAAACTTATTCATTAGGTGGTTGGGTAAATCTAGGCATTGAAACTGGAATTCAAGAAGGCAAGCCACAGAGACTCTGGACTCAAATCTTATTTATGTTAGGCAGTGACTTTGACGTTTATAACATTAGAATCTAGGGCACTGATAAGAGTTTGTATAGATGAAGAATGAAAAGTTATTACATAAGGTTGCCTTGGTTACTCCGTGAACTGTTCAGAGAAACACTGGCTATTTCAGGTGAGGGAAATGGATATAGTCAATACACTATAAGAACACAAAAATAAAATTATTATACTCCTAAGTAAAATGTCTTCTCCTAAGTAAAGTGATTCAAGGGGTTAAATACTAATAATAAAACACTTCCTACTACTTAAAAATTGTGCCACTAAAAACCCTAGTTGAAAGTACTTCTGATGATTTACTTTTCGGTGAAATTCATTGAAATTAATACCCAATTCCATAGATCTTTTGTGTTTAATTTCAGCATCTAAATATATATATATATGTGTGTGTGTGTGTGTGTGTATAAACTACCACAGTTTTTTAATAAGTTGGGAGATAATTCCAAAGCAAATAAGTAAAAGCAACTTATTAAAAAACAAATGTAAAAAATGTGAATTTTGCTCTACTGTGAAGTTTTAACAGAAAACCATGTTTTACCATGTTTTGAAATCATTTGTCAACTATGATTTACAGTATAAACTGATGTGAATCTTTCATAGTTCATTTATGGGCATGAGTCATGTGATTTACATAGGAGACTAAGAAATCTTTCAGAGAAGGATATAACAAGAAAAGAAAAGCCTAGGCTTTTAAATTATAGTTGAATTCATTTAAATATTGATCCATCAATTAGATTAGAGAAATCATTTTTTTTATTTCAAAATAGTATATTCAGGATAATACAGGTCCAGTTTAAAAATATTTAAGATTACGTTTCAACATTTAAAGAGAGACCAAATCTGTAACTGTAAACTAGAGCACTTATGATGGCCATATAGTTCAACAAAATATTTTACATACAGAAATTCTAAAATACATATTGAAAATATTTTCACATTTGCTACTTTTGTTTTTTTCATTTATTTTAAAAAATCATACAAGGTACTTTGTGGTATGACTGCAGAATAGACAACAGAGGAAAAGTACTATGAATATAAATATGAGATTAAAATTCTATCAATTAATGCTCTCTGTTACAGAGAAACATTATTATAAAAGTGCTAATATCATCATTGTAAATAGCAGGATACACAAATATTAGACAAACAGTTTGGCAGAAAATTTTTGCAGTATAACAGATATACTATTTTAATGATTCCAGGTCATTAGAAGGTTTTATATATCAATATAAAGTTGATACTCTTACATCCTAATATATATATACATGTTAACTTTGGATATATGTAAATATTCAGATTCTGATTACTAAGAAATAGTAGAAAGATGTTCTCATATTTCATTTGTTACATCAAAAATGCTCTTTAGGCCAGGAAGAGACAGACAGCTGTTGACTAGAATTCTATTTAAGCCTGACAATTTAAGTGTGTGTGTGTGTGTTTGTATGTATGTATGTGTGTGTGTATGTGTGTTTAAAGAGCACTAAAAGGGGATTCAAGAGTTTGCTAATTTTTTTTTTTTAAGCCTTTTAAGTAATGATATAAGTGGAAACTAGGTTTCATCTCAAAGGAAAAATTGTTGGTGACATACCCATGCTTTAGGTTTTAAAATCTTAAAAGCCTAGATTTGCTAAAAGGCTTCCTAAAAATATGCATTTGTTTTTACTATCAATTTGATATTCAATTGGAATAATAAAAAATAACTATTCATCCAAAGATATACTTTCAAAATTTCTAGAAGGTATTACCAAACCAAACTACAAGTTGGGGATATCAAGCTTAGCAGAAGAGCATGTAGTAGGAAAATGCCCTCTCCTTTTCATCTGTACCACACAAAGTCTCTATGTCTTGGTAACTTACTAAGTCTTAACAAGTAACTTAATAAGTCTTATTTCTTTACACTTAAGGATCTTTATAACCCATCATTTGGGTTTAATGTAAAATTGAAATACTGAAATTTGGTCATAGTAATGGATGTCAAGATTCCCACTGCACTGGAAGGAATAATTTGTATTTAAGGTTAACTGTGCTTATAAATATTGGGGGGTTTGCTTCTTAACCAGATAACCCTTCCCCCTGCAAAATACTTAAAGCTCTCAAAAGAAAAGTGTTTGTATAAATCAAAATCAAAGTGCTGAGATTTTAATATAAAATTTTTCCTAATTTAAGTTCAACTTTTCAAAAGTACTCCACATTGTTTATAAGATATAGCTATTTTAATAAAGCATTGTTTTTATCAAAACTTTATCATAACCTCTAAATTATGTAAAAAAAAGCTTATTTTTAGTTAACTTAAATTTTATAGTTTTTTTAAAGAAAGATGTATTGCCACAACTAAAGAAAATACATACATGAGGCATTTTTCTTGTAACTGCTCAAGGGCACAGTCAGCTCAGGTTGGTCACCTAAAACTTGGTCCTAAAGCTAATTCATTCAAGCAGCAGATGAATCACTCATCCCAAGAGGCCTCCTTCAAATGCCACATTCTCCTCGAAGCCTTCTGAATATTCCCATAGACATCAGCTTTTCCTTTCTGTGTATCCCTACAGCCTTTTGAGTTTCTCTCTCTCATAATCATGACTTCCATATGCCTGTGGGCTGGCTTATTCTTTACAAGTCTCTTTGCCTAAACTTTCCTCTGCTTCTCTGGATGGCAGCTGAATGCCATCCATCTCGGCGCTGCAGCAGCTCACACAGCAGGCACTCAGTGTCTGTTGAACAAGCAGAGCGTAGACGCAAACTCTAGGTGCCCACTGCTTGTGTGGGTGTGTTTCTCAAAGTTTACTCTAAGGAATGCTTGCTTTTAACCACTGTAACAACATTAAAAATAAATTGTCTGATTTAAATAACCACCAGAAAAGAATACATTTGGAGCAAGGGGCTCCTAAGACAGGTTAAAAGAACCATAGAGAAATAAGTATAAAAAGGAGGAGACATTTTGTATTTTTTTTTCTTTTTTTTTCTGTTTTTGGCCAAAATGTCCCTCAGTCACTGCAACCTATTAACAAGTTTAAAAGTAGTTAAAATTTCACATATTAAACCATGTGGATTTGGTTAGAGGGACAAAAAAAGGCTTTCAGAGATTACCTAAAATAATGAGTTAACAGTGCAAGTACTGGGTTGTTTGATGAGAATTTTACCACGTGCTTTTCTTTTACCTCAAAAGAAAAAACTTAAAATACTCTCCAGTTTTAACGCAAACAGAAGATAAATATTTATGAAGGAAAACAAATTCCACAGCACTCCATACAGATTTCCAGGCAGTCTGATGATTCACAACAGGCATCCATGATGCCACAATCCATGTCACAAGGGCAGTGACAGTCATCTCCCATTTCATCTCCACAGCAACAGCAGCAGGCTTCTGAGGTGCAGATGCCACACGAAGCTTGTCCCAGGACAATATTGCAGAGGGTCAGGAATTCACAGAACAGGCAGGCCAGGATACAGTGGACACAGCAGTCTTCATTTTCAGGTGGGAGGAGACCACACAGTCAGAGAAAGAAGGAACACAAAAGATATAAATCATCAGTAAAAGGAATAATAATTGATCAAAGTAAGTAATCCAGAACCTAATGACCTGCAGTCCTAGAAGTCTTCTGTGGGTTGGAAGGATGAAAAGAAACAGGTTAAATTTTAGATGAACAATCTTTAGAAGCAGATATTGCATTTGGTGGGGAGGGAAAGACTGTATATACATGTGTGTGTGTGCCTGTGGGTTAGAGTATTACTCAGTGTGCACTGGTCTGTGGTTCTAGGTTCTACCCCTCTATGCCTCTCATCCCTCTTCCCTATATCCTACTGCTCTCTGCTAAATGACAGTAAAGTCCTTCAGAAAACAAGTTACTGCAATGTCCCCACCTGTTCTAAAACTGCAAGGAAAAAAAAATTTAAATGATACATTCAGTATGTTATTGAATAATTAATTCAACAGCTAAATTGGAATCCATTAAACTGGGATCAGCATATTTTATTTCCCAATAAAACTGGCTCAATTTTATGGTTCCTGATTTTTTTGGTTTCACAAGAATTAAAAACAGACCCTGGCCCCAACCATTGTTTCTGGGATAGTTCTGCCTATCTCTAACAAAGGATACATACCTTAGCAAAGGTGAATAATGACACAGTAACACTGCTTTCCCACTTCCTGTGCATGAAGTACTTTACTGAGACATCTCTAATGATGCCTTTTTGAACAACAAATGTCATGAACTGATATAAAGAAGTGAGAATTTAACAGATTACAATCTAATAAATTTAGTACACCATATTCTAAGCTTCTTTCCTCAGAATTTTGGGTCAAGTAAAAGGAGCAACTGAAGAAAATGTCTATTTCTGGAAGACTTTAACACATGCAATAAAATAATTTAAGACCAATGTTATAAGACATTTGTCTTATTTCAGAAATATTTATGAATTTTTAGCAGGACTATTTATAGGTGTGTGTTTGTGTTCCTTTCCTTCTTTAAAAATTTCATATGATGCATGCTTTAATGAGGGGATTCTGCTTCCAAGAACAACAGACAGTACAGAACAATCCCCTATCTATATCCCACTGTGACATGACTTGTGTGTTTCTGTATTTGGCTTTAAGATTGAGTGCCTTTGATGGAGTTTCATCAAATTGTGTATTCATTCCATCATAACCACCCCCCTCCACCTCCGAATATTCCCGTTTCTCTGTAGTCTCTAACTTAGTAGCATCTATACATTTGTAAAAGGGGGAAATGTGGGAAATACATACTTATCCCAGATGGCAAAAAGGAGGAGGGTCAGGAAAAACTCAAAAAGGAAACTCCAGAGTTGTTTGTAGAATTAAAGGCTAGGAGTTCCCTGGTAACCTAGTGGTTAGGATTCTTGGCTTTCACTGCCATGGTCCAGGTTCAATCCCTGGTCAGGGAGCTGAGATCGTGCAAGCTGCCTGGTTCAGCCAGAAAAAAAAAAAAAAAAAAAAAAAGGCTAAAAAAACACATTGGTGTATCCTCCCATCCTTCTCAGGGCCAAGCCCACTCTCATATAAAATGGTCTATGGAGCAACCGGAAAATGATCACAGAATTCTAAAACTGTGAGTTTCTGTCTTCCTCTAATGTTTTTAGTAGTACCGTAGTCCTCCACATTCCAAGACCCCCAGTGGATGCCTGAAATCATGGATAGTACTGAACTCTATACATACTCTTTTTCCCCCATGCATACACACTTATGATGAAGTCTAATTTATAAACTGGACAAAGAGATTAGCAGTAACTACTAGTAAAATAGAATAGTTATAACAATTTTCTATAATAAAAGTTATGTGAATGTAGTCTCTCTTGAAATATTTTATAGAAATTTAATGCCTTTTCCATCTTAACTATACACTTATTATACACTGTGGCCATACCTTTTACAATTTGAGGTGAAATAACAAAATTATGAACTTCTTTTCCCTTCTTCACAATTTCACGGATAGAAGATTCATTCTTACTGTAGACTTTAGCAACCTCAGTGTATAGTTTGTGTGTGTGTGTGTGTGTGTGTGTGTGTGTGTGTCTTTCCTTATTAAATTGAGAACTTTCACCTATTTACTCAAAGTACTTTACAGTCTCTTTGTGGCATATATGAGTTGCCAGGATCAGTACTCTTGCACTTTGGAGCTATCATTATGTAAAATCAAAGTTACTTGAACACAAGCATGGTGATATTAAGACAGTTGGTCTGAAGCCAAGAGGGCTGCTGCATACGAACAGGTGGAACACACTGCACAAAGGGATGATTCATGTTTTGGGTGGGATGGAGAGGGTGGCATGAGATTTCATCATGCTACTTGGAGCAGTGTGCAATTTAAAACTTATGAATTGTTATTTCTAGAGTCTTCTATTGAATACTTTGGTACTGTGAGTAAATGAAACCACAGAAAACAAAACCACACATAAGGGGGGACTACGGTATCCAATCACAATAAGAAAACAGCAAAATCAACTCCATGGATCCAAGTCCATAGTCTTGGGAAGTCCTGGGTTTCTAGAGAGCCTCTACTTTCCCTGTTTCTACATTCCTTCTATAAACTTTTAGCCTGATATCTTATATGTCTCGGTTCAGTAGAGTTTATCTAGGATTTATATTATCATCATGATTTGTAAAATATCTGAAACATTATAGAGCTGACTTTATTATTATTCCTATTAAGAAATTAGTTGGCAAAACTAATACAATTTTGTAAAGTTTAAAAATAAAATAAAATTGTAGTTGAAAAAAAATAAAATACAAAGAAATTTACACACACACAAAAAAAGAAAACTAAAAAAAAAAAAGACATTAGTGTTTAACTGGCAAGGAAGCCAGTTCTATTCAATATGCCTTCAAACACATACCCGTATTAACTGATTCTAAGAACACGTCCAACCTTAACTTTGTATTCTGCTATGGAATGGCCTGTATTTCAAAACTAAGAGGGGAATCCATAAGAACTTACTTGATACTGAAGAACCTTATACACAGTTATTGAACATTAGATTATTTATGGATTAATATCATACATCAAAGTATATGTAGTGAACTTATCTTGAAGGGGAAAGAATGGCCTTAGAATGGCCTTCCCACCAGCCTTAGAAATAGAGGGTTACAATACCTTTGAAGCTCTCTTTGGTCCCTTCCTAAGTACATCTTCCTCTTCCCTTGCTTTTTGTTGTACTTTGTACAACAATGAATGTGTAAATATCCCTACATAACCTATCAGGAAGGAAATGATACCACATAAATTCCTGTAACACTTTTCTCAATATTATGTATTTCAGATTTACCTTTCTTAATTCTTGTAGCTAAAGTTCACTTGTTTTACATTATATTTATCCATCATATTTAGGAGTATTCTGGTCATTTCCAGTGTTTGCTATTCCAAACATTAATGTTTGAAACAGGTTTGTGCAAGTCTCCTAGAGCCAACTTGCTAAATAACTGACAGTAGAATTGCTGCTGGGTTCTAGGATGTACATGTATTTAATCAAGTTAGGTAATACTGCATTTGTTTCTAAAGTGACTGCTCCAAAATGTATTCCCACAACCAAGTATGAGAATGCTCACTGCTCCACATCCTCACCAATCTTTGAAAATGTCATATTTTTGAAACTTTGAAACTTTCATATATACCAATTTGTTGCATGTGAAATGGCATCTCATGGTGGTTTTCTTTGCATTTGTTTACTAATAAATTTGAACATCTTTTCATGCTTTTGGCCATTCATGTTTCCTCTTCTTTGAAACAGGTGTTCATGTATTCCCCTCACTTTTCTATTGAATTGCCTGTTTTTATTATCGACTTGTAGAAGTTCTTCATGTAGTGAAGATATCCATCCATCAGTCCTTTGTCAAATATGATTGTCCTCTCTTAGTACTGACTTTTTGAAGTTAAGAGATAAGATGCACATGAGCTAATGTTTAGACTGAGAGTTTGAAGTGATGAAGAGAAATTCAATCAAATCTTTTCTTTAGCTGGAAATACCAGATGGAGATATCAGATAGACTAAGGTGTTGGAGAAGACTCTTGAGAGTCCCATGGACTGCAAGGAGATCCAACCAGTCCATTCTAAAGGAGATCAGTCCTGGGTGTTCTTTGGAAGGAATGATGCTAAAGCTGAAACTCCAGTACTTTGGCCACTTCATGCTAAGAGTTGAGTCGTTGGAAAAGACTCTGATGCTGGGAGGGACTGGGGGCACGAGGAAATGGGGACGACAGAGGATGAGATGGCTGGATGGCATCACCGACTCGATGGACGTGGGTTTGGGTGAACTCCGGGAGTTGGTGATGGACAAGGAGGCCTGGTGTGCTGCAATTCATGAGGTCCCAAAGAGTCAGACACGACTGAGCAACTGAACTGAACTGAACTGAAGGAAGTAAAATGGAAGACTGACAAGTTTGGCTAATGAGTAAGTGAAAAGAGGAGGTATTAACAAATTTGGTGGTAGAATGAAATAGAAAAGTTTTAGTGTCTTATTCAGAACAAGGGAGTCCAGCCATTCTGATATACAGAACAGGAGGGGAAACCAATAAGTAGTCAGGAAGGAGTGACTGAATGTGAATGATATGAAATCAGCTGCTCTCAAGATGAAGAGGAATGAGGGTGACAGTCACAGCTAAACCATTCATAGCCGCTCAGAGAACATATTCATTTGAGAATTAAAATCTGTTCCAGATCTTAGACAATAGTGACAGTTGTTATACAAAAATCAGAAGCCCTAAGCCAAGAACAGATTTTCTCCAAACTTCTAGTAGCTAACAAGATCTACAAAGAATTTAATTCTGTTAAACTTTGTATTTTTAGTAAACAACATGAAAAAAATAAATTCTTAGTGCTAAACAGATCAAACACTCCTAGACTGTGTTCAACAACATAGTGTAATTTCTATAACGGATACCAATGGTGGTTTTATGTAGAATAAGAAGCCTAGCATTAATGAAGAAAAAGCATTTATTAATTAAGAAATGTGTTATCTTAGAAGAGACATTTTTACCACTCTTGTACTTTATTTATGAAACTTGGTAATAAATTCTATTTTAAGCTCTTTAAAAATATTAATTCATTTGATTCAAATAACATCTCTAAGAAGCAGTAATGGTATTATCCCCATTTTACCACAGATAGATTTTATAGAAAACTTAGGCTGCTGCTGCTAAGTCGCTTCAGTCGAGTCCGACTCTGTGAGACCCCATAGACGGCAGCCCACCAGGCTCCCCCGTCCCTGGGATTCTCCAGGCAAGAACACTGGAGTGGGTTGCCATGTCCTTCTCCAATGCATGAAAGTGAAAAGTGAAAGTGAAGTCTCTCAGTCGTGTCCGACTCTTCATGACCCCATGGACTGCAGCCTACCAGGCTCCTCCATCCATGGGATTTTCCAGGCAAGAGTACTGGAGTGGGGTGCCATTGCCTTCTCCAAGAAAACTTAGGAGATCTGCTCAAAGTCACAGAGGCAGGAAGTAGCAGAGCCAGGATTGGAGCCCACATGATCCCCCTCTATCATCCTATGGTCTAATCCAGCAGTCTCTGCTGCTGGGATGGGAATGACTACTTTTAACACTTTGTACATCTTCCTGGAGGAGGTCAGTTATAAATAACTAATTTCTGCTGATTTGTCTTGCTGATCTTGTTTTCAGCCTCAATTCATGTTTTCTTTCTAAAGATGAATTTTAGTTTTAATGAAGACCTGATAGTAAATGTCATCCTCAAGAAAGAGCAAAGTTGATGAGTTGGAGAACTCATAAATTTCCAGTCACATTGGTGAAATAGACAAAAAAGGGTAGGCAGCCAAGACAGAGATGGTGTCTCAATCAAAAGTAATCTAAATTTAAAACTTAAAAATTAATGTATGAACAGGAGCAATGTACAGAGTAAATAGGAACTCTACTGGTATACGGTTATGACAGATTTTTAAAAAATAAGCTTTTTTTGCAAATATTAAAACTTACAAAAATAGTTATCCTATCCTGCCTAATTTACTGGAAACACGTTGGGCTGCTCTGAAAAATCAAATCTGAAGAAGCCACAATTCAAAATTCATTTCAGAGATTAAAGTGATATTAAGCAAGGTGCATTCATAGAGAAATCTACCAAAACCACATCCATTTTCTGTACTTTATAAGTCCAAAACTACTCAGATATGACAACAAAAAGGGAACAAGCCAAAAAATGAATTCCTAAATCCTATCAAATCAGTGTAATAACCTGATTTGTATTCCTTGCCAAAAGGATTTTTCTTTCCAGTTGTGTTCTGGAAACGGTAGTTTGATTGCAACTGGAGGTAACGAAAAGGTTAAAATAATCTACAAAGAAATAGCAGTTATAGTTTACCACCCCTCTCATCCCCAGGGGGATGGAAAATCATAAAAGGCATTAAGTTGTTGGTTTTATTTGAAGCAAAGAGAGGATTATAAGAATTAACAAACTAGGAAGACTTAAATGGAGAAACAAACTAAAAAAGATGAGTCCTCTGCATCCATGTAGTTCACCGTCAGAAATAATTGTTTTTCCCCCTGTTCTTGTGGTTTTTCATTTTTATGGTTTTATTCGGTCATATTTGTAGTTTTTTGCCAAAAGCATTTAACCTTTGAGAAGCCAACTAGGTTCTGGGAAGGATGCCTTTTCCAAACTGGGCCCAAAAGAATTGCGCAATTCAGTGTGTTACTGAGAAGAGAATTCAGCACAAGACTGGCAGCTACTGTAAATTTAGGAAAACAAAGAAAAAAATCAGCAGCCAAGGAGCTAAAAAGAAAGCATAAAAGGAAATCTTTGGCACAGTGTTTGATTAAAAAAAAAACTATTATGGATTACTTGCAGACACAAACCCAAACAAAATCTTTGAGTCCTTTGGAAGGTCATCAATGTTAAATCCGTGCAGCTGGCATATCTGGCAAGGGTCTGTTATAGCTTCCCAATGCCATGAAGGTAACAACTGAACCTTACTTACACAGCATTTTAGATGACTGGTGGAAATATCTGTGACTGATTTGAGGCTCTTTGTTCTCTTTAAAATGAGATTGAGATTTATTTTTGTAAGGATACATGAGTTTAATAATAAAATTATCCCAAATTGATTTACCCAAATCATTGGTGGCCCCAAATACTAGGCAAATATGAGAAAAGCAATTTGTTATAGTGAAAGGAACCCAAAGAGCCGTCAGAAAACTCTGCACAGTAAACTCAGCTGTATTCTAAATAAGTCTATTTTTTTAGTTTCCTTCTTTTAAGATGTGGTATGACAGGTGCTTTGAATTTCTTGGAACAAAGACACCAAACAGCAGAGTACAGGGAAGGGCAAAGAACAGTGAATTCTGAGAATAACCCGCAACCCATTTTTGAGCAAAGGCAGGTTTGTATGTGTCTTATCTTGAGTAATCTCTAATAACATTTCCTATGACTGAAAATGCTTGAAAATACTTTCTTAATCAGGTCTCCATCATGTAAACTATATACAAAGAAACGGGTTCATTATTTTTTTTCCAACAGGCCAACAATATGCCAAGGAGCAAATACAGATTGAAACATGAGCAGTCAGTTATGTGTAATTACTAATTCAGGAAACTGTGTTGCGATCAAACCTGACTCTAGCTTTACAGAGTCAGAGAACCCATAGGTGACTCCATGTCTTTAGCTGCTGAGGCTCACATCCACCCTGGGAGGACAAAGAGCGACTCACCATGCAGGGTAAGAGGCATTCCTCTACCCAGATACTGCTTTTGCTGCAACTGTTTCTCAATAAAATCCAAAAGAAGGCTGAAAGTGGGTTTTGGTCATCCTGAATCGCAGCCAGGATGGCTAAGTTAGTATCTGGCCTCTGTGAAAGTCAGCTGTGAGGGATGAGATGCAGACATCTCCAGGGAGTTCCGCTCTTCAAGTGATTGTGGGGGCAGGAAATATTTACTAAGACGGCACGGTAGCTCAGTTCCAAGGAGCTGTGTGTCTTCAAACGGAGGACGCACGGCATTCTGGCCTACGGCCCTAGAATGACCTGCTGCTTGCATAAATTGGCCTGAAGTACGCCTCCCACACAGAGCCCTCTGGCACACTGCTGTCCCAGCGAGGCCATGCCTCTTAGCCAAAACACAGTCAAGATTTTCCTAGTAGGGAAGAAAGTGAGATAGGTCAGGAGGTAAAAGAAAGAGAGCAAGTTACGTTTTCCACTGCAGCACCAAGACCACACTTAGAGAAACAACAATAACCTTTACTATTATCTTTCCTCAATGAACTCAAAAGAACTGGAGGAAAAACAGCACCATTCTCCCCCACCCCACAGACTCACTCCTTGATCATTTTCCTAACACGTGTCCAAGTCCTGGAGTCCCTTCTCCTCCTATGGGAAGTGCATTCATATTTTAAATTACAGTAAGTGGAGAGCAGTTTTTTTTTTTTTTTTTTTTTTCATTCTCTGTTGATCCTGCTGCTTGATTTGCTGCTGATTGATTAAAACATTCCAAATTCTTGGGAGAAATTTGATCCACTGATTGTTGGTCATGACTTAACTGTAACCCTGATTCATGTAGTCCTTTCTAGAGTCACCTTTTATAAAGTCTAAGAAGGAAACAAAAAGTGCAACAAAAAAAGTTTCCTGGGAGCTTTAGACAGAAATCTGCCAGGGAGTAAAATGCTGAATTAGTAGAAGTGTTTAATTTAAAACATATTAAAAGAAAAGTATGTGGGCAGTGAGGCAGCAAAAGAAAAGTGAAAAAATATCAATGGTGCAAGTATTATTTATTTTAGTTTGTTGAATCTCTACATATTTAAAATCATATATTTGATAGCTGGTAATAAGTTACTGTTCTCAAAGGGTTAAGATAAGGATTAAAAGAGACAATGTATACAAAGTACTCAGTAAAGAATTTATCATGTAAGTACTTAATAAATATTATTACTGTGATAACAATGATGACGATGGTACAATATTTATTCGAGAGGCTACAACTCTCTATCTTTCAATGTATTGTTCACTCTGATTACCACACCAAAATAGAGCCATTCTATTTTAACCTAAGGAGGTTTATTAAAGGCTCTGTTCTTAGTTCAAATACTTAAAAAAGAGATTCAAGAAGGCAATTCTAAGAGAATTTGCAGAAGAGTGGAGCAGAAATCTGCCTGGAAAGATTTAGTCAATCTTGTGTGTTTGGCTACAGCAGGAGATTTAAAAATAATAATCTTTTCCCATATTTAAACTATTATCCATTTATTTTCTCAGGAAGCTAGAAAGCAAAGACAGTAAAACCATACTTGAACCTACTCAGTGCTGACTTTATTAGTTGGCCAGCTGAAATATCTCTAATCCAAAAAGTTTAATTAATAGGAAGGTTGACTTTAATTTTTGGATAACAAAATCTACTTTAGATCTTAAAAGCATTTTCCTAGAAAGAATCACTACATACACAGTCTGCTAAAGTTGGTCACAATATTATCTATGTTTAGGACAAAAAATAAGTATAAGAAAATATGTATTTGTATAAAAATGATGTAAGAAATCTCTCCCAAAAGCTTAATATTTTCCCATTTTTATTTTTGCCACTGTGTTTATTTTACAATTTACCTTTCAGCCTCACATTTTCTGATTTGTGCTTGTTTAAATATTGTGCCAAGGTATATAATGAAAAAGAATCAGCATTTTTTTTAAGCCATGTGGGTATCCTACTTGGGTTATCTTATAAAAGGTGATAATGGTGATAATAATATAAACAGTAAACAGTAAAATAACACTTTTGCCATATGGGATTCTATTTATTCATTTTTATTGATGTATAATTTACATATAGTATATTAGTTTCAGGTATGCAGTGTAATGACTCCATATTTGTGTATGCTGCAAAAGGATCACCATACTGCGTCTCAGTAACATCCATCATTGTATATAATTACACATATTTTTTCTTTCAGAGAAACTTTCAAATATGTAATACAGTATTATTAACTATAGTCAATCCACACAACTTATTTATTTTATAGTGGGAAATTTATAGCTTTCGACACCCTGTAACCACTTTGTCCGCCACCCCACTCCCTACCTCGGGGCTCTGGCCATCAGCAACCTGGTCTTTTCATCTATAGCTGTTGTTAAGATGCCACATATAAGATCATAATGATATTTTGTCTTTGTCTGATTTATTTCATTTAGCATAATGCTCTGAAGGCCCATCCATGTTGTTGCAAATGGCAAGATTTCCTTCTTTTTAATGGCTAAATAATATTCCATGGTATAATATACACCATATTTTCTTTAACCATTGATCAATCAGTGGACACTTAAGGCTGTTTCCATATCTTGGCTATTGTAGATAATGCTGCAATGAACACTGGGGTATGTTTTCGAATTCGTGTTTTTATTTTCTTCAGATGAATACCTGGAAGTGGAATTGCTGGATCGCATGGTCACTCTATGTTGAGAAAACTCCATACTACTTTCTGTAGTGACTACTAATTTACATTCTCTTCTACGGTGCTCAAGTTTCCCTTTTCTCCACAATCTTACCAACACTTATTTCTTGTCTTTTAGAAAACAGCCATTCTAATGGGTGTGAAGTGATATCTCATTGTAGTTTTAAAATCAGATTGTTTCTTTGCTATTGAGCTATAGGAATTATTTATATATTTTGGATATTAATCCAAATTTGCATATACGTTCTCCCATTTAGTAGACTGCCTTTTCATTTTGTCGCTGGTTCATCTTGAATAAACTTTTTAATCTGAAGTACCCTTACTTGTTTATTTTTGCTTTAAATGCAACACCTTTGATTTTTGGATCAAATCTAAAAAGTCATCACCAAGACCTGTGTCAAGGATCTGACTACCTATGCTTTATTCTAGGAGTTTTATAGTTTCAGGCATTAAATTCAAGTCTTCAGTCTTATAATAATTTTTGTCTATGGTATAAGATAGTGGTTATGTCTTTTGATATAACCAGTGTCAGTCTTTTGAACGTGGCTATCCAGTTTTCACAGCATCATTTATTAGTGTCTGTCCTTCCCCTATTGTATATTCTTACCTCCTCTGCCATAAATTAACGGACCTTATATCTGTGGGCTTATTTCTGAGCTCGCTCTTCTGTTCCATTGGTTAATATGCCTGTTTTTATGCCAATACCATACTGCTTTTTATTATAATTTTGTATTATAGTCAAAATCAGAGCACATGATATCTTGGTTTTGTTCCTTTCTCAAGATTGCTTTGATTATTCTGGATCTTTTGTAGTTCCATACACATTTCAAAATTTCTTGTTCTATTTCTGGGGAAAATGCCATTGGCATTTTTAGAGGGATTGCACCGAATCTGTATATTGCTTTGGATAGTATGGACATTTTAATATTATTAATTTTTCTAATCCATAAGCACAAATATCTTCCCATTTATTTTTCTTCAATTCCTTTCATCAATGTCTTATAGTGTTCAGTATAGAGGTCTTTCATTTCTTTGGTTAAATTTATTCCTGGGTATTCATTTTGATGTAGTTATAAATGGGATTATTTTAAGTTTGATAGATTATTATTAGTGTACAGAAATGGGACAAACTTTTTAATATTAATACTGGATACAACAACTTCATTGACTTCAATGATTAGATCTAATAGTTTTTGGAAGTGTCTATACATGGTTTTCCATATATCCATAAGATCATGTCATCTGCAAACAGAGGCATTTATACTTCTTTTTAAATTGAATGTCTACTTTTTCTTGCCTAATTTCTCTGTCTAGGGCTTCCAGTACTATGCTGAATAGTGAGAATAGGCATCCTTGTTTTGTTCCCAGTCCCAGAAGAAACCCTTTCAGCTTTTACTGTTGAATATGTTAGTGGCGGGCATATCATATATGGCCTGTATTATATTTACGTATGCTCCTTCTATGCCTACTTTTTTGAGAATTTTTATCACAAAGGATGTTGAATTTTGTCCAATGTTTTTTCTACATCTATTGAGATGATCATGATTTTTATCCTCCCTTTTGTTAATGTGGTGTATCACACTGATTGATTTGTGGATGCTGAATCACATACTTGCATCCCTGGAATAAACCCCAGTTGATCGTGGTGTAAGATCCTTTTGATGTATTGAATTCAGTTAGCTATTGTTTGGTCGAGGATGTTTGCATCTTTGTTCATCAAGGATAGTGTCCTGTAATTTTTTTTTTTTTTGGTGTCTTTGTTTATTTTTGGTATCAGAGTAATGCTGGTCTCATAAAAATGTGCAAGTATTCCCTCCTCTTCTATTTTCTGGAAGAGTTTGAGAAGGACTGGTATTCATTCTTCTTTAAAATTTTGGAAGAATTCACCAATAAACCCATCTGGGTCTAACTTTTGTTTATTGGAAGGATTTTTTTTTTTAATTTTCATTACTGATTATACCTCCTTCCCCAAAATAGGTCTTTTTGGATTTTCTATTTCTTCTTGAATCAATCTTAATAAGCTGCATATTTTTAGAAATTTATCCAAGTTGTCTATTTTTTGGAATATGATTGTTCATAGAATCCTATGTTCCTTTATATGGTATCATTTATAATGTTTACTTTTCTGATTCTGAGTCATCTCTCTTGGTGAGTCTATCTATTTCACTTATTTCCACTCTGATTTTTGTAGTTTTCTTCCTTCTACTAACTTTAGACTTTGTTCTTATTTTTCTAGTTCCTTGCGGTATAAATTAAGCTGTTTGAGATTTTTCTTGTTTCTTGAGGTAGGCATTTATTAGTATATACTTTCCACATAGAACTGCTTTTGCTTTGTCCCATAAATTTTGATATGTTGTATTTCCATTTCATTTGTCTCAAGGTATTTTATTTCTTTTGATTTCTTCTTTGACTCACTGGTTATTCAATAGCATGTTGTCTAATCATTGCACATTTATGAATATTCCAGTTTTTATATATATATATATAGATAGTTGATTTACAATGTGTTAATTTGTGTACAGCAAAGAGATTCAGTTATACAACTATACACATATATATTATATAATTTTTCATGTTCTTTTCCATTATGGTTTGTCACAGGATTTTGGATATAGTTCCCTGTGCTATACAATAGGACCTCATTGTTTACCCATCTTATATGTAAGATTGCCTCTGCTAACCTCAAACTCCCATTCCTTTTCTTTCCTACCTCACCTCACCCCCTGAAAAACCACAAGTCTGTTCTCTATGTCTGTGAGTCTGTTTTTGTTTCATAGATGTGTTTATTTGTACAGAATTCTAAATTCTACCTATAAGTGATATAGTATTTGTCTTTCTGGCTTCATTTAGTATGATAATCTCTAGGTCCATCCATGCTGCTGCAAATAGCATTACTTCATTCTTTTTTATGGCTGAGTAATATTCCATTGTATATATGCACCACATCTTCTGCTGATGGACATTTAGGTTGTTTCCATGTCTTGGCTACTGTAAATAATGCTGCTATGAACACAGGAGTGCAAGTAATCTTTTCAAATTAGTCTTGTCTGGGTATATGCCCAGGAGTGGGATTGCTGGATCATATGGCAACTCAACTTTTAGTTTCTTTGAGGACCTCCATATTGTGTTCCATAGTGGCTGCACCAATTTACATTCCCACCAACAGTATAAGAGGGTTCCCTTTTCTCTCCAGTCTCTCCAGCATTTGTAGACTTTTTAAGGAGGGTCATTCTGACTGGCGTGAGGTAGTATGCTGCAGTAGTCCCAGTGGCCATCAGAGGCAGGTGATATACAGACAACTCTGGGGAGCACTCATAAGAATCAAGGTATTCAGTCATGTCCAGCTCTTTGTGACCCCACAGACTATACTCCACTAGGCTCCTCTGTCCATGGAATTCTCCAGGCAAGAATATTGGAGTGGGTAGCCATTCCCTTCTTCAGGGGATCTTCCCATATCAGGGTTTGAACCTGGTTTTCCAACATTGCAGTTGGATTCTTTACCATCTGAGCCACCAGGAAAAGCCCCAGAGAAGGGTACAAGTTCCCTTAATGGGAGATACCAGTGAACTGGATGGAGGGGAACACAGAGATGGTGCCCGCCAGCCTCTGTCCCCAGAGAGAACTTCAATAGGCCTTAGATGTGTGTGTATTAAATGCTTGTCCCTCGGGTTGACATTTAAAGTTAAGCAAATAGGTCTCGTTCACATATTGTCTGGCACCTCTCAATTGGTTGTCTTTGCACCGGTGACAGGTGAGTCAAAGCAAGCAAGCCCTTTAAGAGTTATTTTTCAGTCACTGTAACCGTGTGGATCTCATGCAAGGAGAGTATCATTGGTTTTTCAAACCTTATATGTTTTGGGAACTTATCTCTCTGCAGGTCTTAAAAGTCTGATATGAGGTTTAAACCCCCTACCCTCAGGGAGAAGCTCCAGGTTTTGAGTTTCCTCTGACTGTGGGTCACTACACCAAGATTTTGTCTCAGCCCCACTTAATTGCTTTGATGTAGGTTTTTTTCTCATTTGCCTAATGTTTAGGAGTTGTTCAGCTTCCAAACCTCAAGTCTCCAAGGTCCTTTTTAAAGAGGAACTTTTATCTTCTTGAGTTATATATTTGGTATGTGTTTGGGAGGAGGTGAGTTCAGGATAGTCTATGTCACCGTGTGGAATCAGTACTCCCCATTTGGAATATGTGTAGGCTAATATCAGTGGCTATTCGAGAGTCCCCAGGGTTGGCCATGTGATGTGAGGTTTTTGTGGCAGCATGGGAGTAAACAAACACACTAAGAGGAAGCTGCCAATATCCGCAGGACTGGGACCAGACACAACAACACTTCAGTGACCCGAGCGTTCCTTAGCAGGAGTCCAAGGGGCTGAGGGGCCCCAGCAGTTCCTGCAGCCCCCATGGAGGCAGGGCAGCTTCCCAGCAGGACACACAGGCCTCACACAGGCAGGACGAGCCTCACTTGAGAAGGCCTAGGGTGTGCTCCCAGGCCCTGGCAGAGAAGCCAGGCCCCAACCACAGAGGCACAGCAGTCTAACAGACACTGCAGGCAAGATGAAGGGGAACAAGCCGAGTAAAACATTAGGGCAAAATGAGACACCAAAGCACATGTCAAAGCTGTGCACAGGAGGTAAATCCTGTTATTTATGGAATTAATTTGTGAATCAATGATGGCATTGTTCCTCTTCCCACATCGTGTGCTCTCTCCACCCATGTTTTCTCTCAATATCATCCGATTTTCTCTTTTTTTAAGACACCAACACAAGTCAAAGATGAACAGGGCAGCAGAACACTGAAATTATAAGGTATAAATACTTCTACCTTAATTTAGTGTACAAACAACTCCAGAGCCAAGAAAAATCTATGATCACATTGTTTGTGATACTCTTTAATTGACAAGAGTAGATAAGCCTGGTTTTCTAATTAACAAAAAAATCTGTAGCCTTTTTGTAATACTTTAAATTGTGCAAAAGAATATAAAAATTCTCTTTTCAGTACTTAGTTGCTTCCTAATCCTCTGCACCTCATCAAGGCCACTCCCCAGTTGAGGTTTTCCTGCACCGCAGCTCATTCCTACTATGACAGTTCAGGCAGTAAATGCCAGAACTACCAAAAGAAATGTGCTAAGTGCCTGTGGTGGTGGTTGCTGTTTGAATGGTTTTGAGTAGGCTTCTAGCTACAGCAAATGACATTCTTGGGGGCATAAAAGCAAAGATGTTTCATTTTATAACTACTTTGCTATCTTCAAGAGTAGCACAGCTAAGCATCATCCTGTTTATTAGGATCTGGAACATTAAAGCCTGTTTTCCAATCAGTTAAGACAGACTTCGGAGAAGGCAATGGCACCCCACTCCAGTACTCTTGCCTGGAAAATCCCATGGACGGAGGAGCCTGGTAGGCTGCAGTCCATGGGGTCGCTAAGACGGACACAACTGAGCGACTTCACTTTCACTTTTCACTTTCATGCATTGGAGAAGGAAATGGCAAACCACTCCAGTGTTCTTGCCTGGAGAATCCCAGGGACGGGGGAGCCTGGTGGGCTGCTGTCTATGGGGTCACACAGAGTCGGACACGACTGAAGCGACTTAGCAAGACAGACATAACTGTCACTCTTAGGTTCTGTTACCTGACCTTGAACAAGTATTTCACTCAGTGTCCGTATGCAAACAGTGAGGCGGGAATGATCTCCAAATTCTTTTCAAGCACTAAGTTTCTATGATGATATAATGTACAATTATCTATAGACAATAGATTCCAAAGTCTAGCTCAGGGTCTTTTCTTGGCCTGGAACAAAGGTACTGCTAGGCTTAACACAAAGCAGTGTTAAGCAGAACATTCAAAGTTAAGCAGTCAAAGCAGAGCAGAAAGTTAACTGATGCTGAATACAAGTTGAGTCTAAGTTGGGCTAAGTCCCAGGGGCAGATGGTCAGAGGGCATGTTAGGTGAAGAGAAAGCAAAGGTGGATCCAGGTAGTGTGGAGGCTATGTAAAGAAACAGAGGCAAGAATATGAGAGTTTTAGAGGTAAGAGTTGCTGTCTATTGTTGGAGCAGGAAAACCAGGTAGAAAGCTTACATTTTCCATTTCAGAAATGGAAAGGCAGGGATGGTGTCAGTGGAGTCAGGCAGGATGATGGTGAGGAATCAGAAGGTGAGATTAGAAGGAGTTGATAAGACCCTAGACAAGAAGAAAAGTCAAGTGTGACTTCCTGGCTCTGGAGCCATTTACTGAGAAAAAAACAGAGGTAGTTCACTTCTGAGAACACTCAAAGGGAGATGCCCAAGAGGTGGCTTGAAACGCTGATCTAGAGCTTGGGAGATGGTCAGAGCTGGAGGCTGTAATTCTTAAGAGTGAGTAAAATCAAGTTGCCCAGGGAGAACGTCCAGAATGAAAAGAGAAGAGATGTAGAGATGTGAGGGAACAAGAGCATTTAAGGAAAGGACTGAGTAAGGTGAGTAGCAGAGGAGACTGACAAGAGCGTAGAAACACAGCCGGACTCTTCTTCCCATGCACAGTGAGGGAAAGTTTCAGAGAACTTTGTTGAAAGAGTAGCAACAAAATGAGAGAGTCGCTGTGGAAGGTGGGAGAGGCTGGCTCTGCAGTTTGCTTCTGTATCCAGGTACCTGAGGCAATGTGCGAATCAAGGTGAGATCCAAGACACACTGGGTATTTACAGCAGCCTTTATGGATATCAAGGCTTTGTGAGTACTACTCAGCTCCTTGGTACAGAGAGAAGTAAAAAGACAGACAATCTAGACTTGGGGTTCTGAAAGGCAAGTATGAGAGAATAACAGAGTCTGAAGTTAGGAGATTTGTCAAGAGATCCAAATATAAATAAATATACATATTCCAAGTATATATAAATAGAATATATTTAAATATTTTACATTTACATTGTATAATATAGTATTACATTAAATATACGTCTGTATTTAATATATATAATAGACTATATTTTATATAAAATACTAGTATATATATTAAATATCATTGCATATATACTCATATATATAATTATAAAATGGTCAACTGGGGTTCAAGAACGAGTATGTTCATATTTATTTCTAACTATATTACAAAGTAACAACAGTAATCAAAGGCACTAGGTTAAAGAGTAAAATAGGACGGCTGTACAAAATTCAGTCCACAAGCCTGGGAACATGGCAGACCTGTTGACTTGAAGCTCATTTGCACGCCCTGAGACAAAGCTTCCTTTTGGTTTTCCTTCTCCTTTCACTCTACTCTATAGAACGCATAGAGTGAGCCACCTCCTATGGTAGATAGCTACCACAGATGTTGAAAAGTTCTTTCTACAATAACTACTCTTCTGTCATTCCAAAATGCAATTTCTGCATTCCTCACCGAACATAATTATTAAGAAAAAATAAACTTAACTTCTAGTGTCAAATTTAAATATGTGATGTATAGGGATGTTATTCCCCAAGAGGTCTGGTTTCTCCAATTTGATTTCCCAAGAGAAGTCAGAGTAGAAATTTAAGCAGGTTTAATATGTCATAGGCTATAAGTCCATTTTGCTCTTTTCTTTCAATTATCTGCACATCTCCCCCAAACTCTTGGATTTCTCAATCTTTAGAAGACAACTACTATTTATTTGTATGAATTTTCCCCTTCAAAATAGGAACTTGGATTAGTTTCCCTGAGCAAACTGTTTATTAATTATTCTTTTATTTTCTTCTAATTGGTTCCTATATCCATTTGATAGATGTCTACCACCTTCCGTTTCCCCTTCAGTCGAGTGTGCAAGTAGTAGGGAAGACCTTACATGTTATCAAGAACCTGTGCTGGGAGGGGGGCCTGAGGCCACACTATGCTGCCTATCAATTAAAATCCTTTCAGAAGATTAATCTGAAACACATTGTCCACCAGATTGTTGACTTAGATTCTTTCATCTGTTTTCTCCCATACCTATTTATGGAGCATTACATTAAGATCACTAAAATGGTGGCAGAAAAAAACCACAAAGTTAATTTTCTCCATGCCCTGGTATTGCTGACAATGCCTTGGTAAAAGAATATCACTAAAATACAGAGACAACTACAAACAACAGTTACTTAAGAATTTAGTATTTAATATAATTTTTAAAGAAATTTGAATATATCTTAATATGAGTAAAAATTAAAAAGTTATTTACAAAAATGTGTTCTCTGTCTTATACAACATGCACACAGAAATGTAAGTATACAAAACAAGTATGTTACTTGTAGTATAAAAAGGAAATTTATACCACAAAGAATGCTTAGGATGCAAAGGGCACTAGGGCAGGGATTCTTATTTATTTGCAATGTCATGGACACAAAATAATATTTTTAAATGTGTAAAATGAAATACAATGATTCAATGGAAACCAGTTATGTTGAAAGTTATTATAATTCAGCTTTTAATATTATAAGTACTTCTTTTTTAACATATTAAAAACAAGACCTAGAGATGATCTGATAAGTACTAGGATTTTAAAGTAGTAATTAACATAACTAATACTTCATGATTTCTGAAATAACCGTAAACTTGTTTATTGCTTTCATCTATAATTAAGTAAAATTTAGAATTTCCTTCAAAGTTTAAAGGTTACTGACATTAAGGTTACCCACCCCACTGGCCCCCCATCAACACCATGGGTTCTTCCCAAAGCTAAAAACTTATGAACTGGAGGATCATAAACACATTTTTCAAATAGCTTCCTTGTGTATTCAACTGAAACTTTCTATAGAAAAAAAAATTTTCATCTTACAAGTTTTTTTTCAGAAATATGGGAACTTTATACCATGAGCTCCCCTCTATCCTATTTCATACTATACTAGTTGAGGTTTATACAAATTAAATACAAAAGGTCCTCAAAACTATGATAGTTAAACAGTATATGTAAGTATTAAAAATTACTGAGAAAACTTCTAAGAGAAACTAGTATTTCAGTGTTACCTCAATTAGTTTTAAGATTCAGGCAGTGTCATTTAAGAATGCAATTAAAACAATCAAATAGCAATGTAACTATATACTCTGAAAGAAATCAACTGAAAGAATCTAATTCAACCTAGAAAAAAAATTATTGTTAAGCCTTGGGTCTTAAGAGAATTTGAGAGTCATATCTTGCAAACATACAAACTAAGAGGCTTCCCTGGTGGCTTAGAGGTTAAAGCGTCTGCCTCCACTGCAGGAGATCCGGGTTTGGTCCCTGGGTCGGGAAGATCCCCTAGAGAAGGAAATGGTAACCCACTCCAGTATTCTTGCCTGGAGAATCCCACGGACAGAGAAGCCTGGTAGGCTACGGTCCATGGGGTCGCAAAGAGTTGGACATGACTGAGCGACTTCACAGAACAGAAGAATAAAACTATCTGAAAAGAGTATTAAAGCATTATTATTCAAAATGTCATGAATCACTGCCATTTGAGTTCCTCTAAACTGCAATAAATTGTTGAATGAAATCATGCAAAGGGAATAAAATGAGTCAGGAGGGAAAGAAAGAAAAAGATATAAGAGAGCAGGGTGTTGAAAGATCAATAGACAGCTGGACAGAGGTATAGAATGTATGCTTTGGAGAAATAACCAAAATGAGACAATCAAAATTCTGGACTTGCAAACCAGATCTTTAAAGATGAAGCATCTCTGATGAGTGCACAAAACAGACATACTCTAGACATGCTCCTGTTCCTTAAGACTCCTTTTTCAAAAATTCTTTGTTCAAAATTAATTTCCCTCCAATATTACAATTCTCAATTCACAAACATTTGAGTATCTATTTAGCTAATAAAACACTAGATCTTCCAAATGTAGAGGGAGTATGGTAGGGCACACACCCAAAGGAAGCAATTGAAGAAAAAAACCTAGTAACAAAACACTAGGGAAAAAAAAATTATAACAGCACCAAAGAGAACAATAAGCTACAGTATCTGTAGACAATACTATAAAATATACTATTATCAAAATAGTTTTAAAGACAAAGGAATGTGAACAATCTATTTAGCCTTAAATTTTTGAATTTTCTCTTCTAGATTGTCAATAGGCGGACTACATGGCATGAATTGAGGTACAAATTATTCACCAGTATTTTCTTCAGTTCATCAGATGAGGTAAATAATTATATTCTATCCTCAAAAAATGGAACTAACTTTTTAAAAGGTGAAAAATACTTTTGTTAAGGTGGTAAAACTTAGGCTAATGTGACACACAAAAATAAGAATAATGTTTTGATTTATCATGAGCATCTAAGATAAAAGTTTTACTGTAGTCACCTCAAATATTTGAAGGCAAATTAACATCATATTTTTCTTGTGTATATACTTCACAAACTACAAGACTCATGAGTCATCAACCAGTTTTCGTCAGAAGATTCCAAACATCCTGCACATTCTGTATCTCTTTCCAAAAATTTCTTCCTTTGAGAATTGTAGTATTATGCAGTGTCTAGTGCTATTATTGTAACTATGAGATAATTTTTTCGAAGTTCTTCTAAAATGAATGGAAACTTCTAGAATATTTTACATCATTACAAATGATGAAACAGTTTTAGATGGAAGGTTTGAAAAACTGTAAATCTACCATGTCAAATCCTACTGGTCTTTTTAGGTCTTTTAAGATCTTTTAAGATCACCAGTTAAATAAATAGCAAGTGCTTAGTGTATGAACCTACCAAAGAAGGCAGTGTGAAAGATAATCTTGAAATATGGCTGGCCACTTTCTGGTAATGATCTAAAATCTGAGAGGGATGATGAGATATAGATACAGATATCAGTAACTACAGATGGGGTGCCTTCTAATAGATCTCTTTTGCTTCAGCTACTCAAGGACATCCTTGTCCTGCATCATCCACCAGCTACTTCTCTTCCAGCTCATTACCAACAAAACTCAATGTACCCCATCTCTAAAAATATTTTTTTAGCTCACAGCCTTTTTACTATTCTCTTTTAGGAACACCCCTTGAACAGAGTAGCCTAGCTGTGCCATCTTTAATTTTCTCTACCACTTCAGTGAGACTTTTGTTCCCATCACACACCAAAAGTATGAAGGTCACCAGTGATCACGGGACAATGTCAATTGTCACTTCTTATTCATCTCACTGGCTTTTTCGGTTGCTATTTGACACATGACCACTCCCTCCAACTTGAAACACAGTCTTTATTCTTTCCTCCTCCATCATTGACTACTCATCCCATTTTTTTTTTTCATAGTATCTGTTCATTTTCTGACTTGTTGAGCAGGTCTAGAGCTCAGTTCCTGCATCACTAATTGACTTTACTTCCTGGGCAGAAACCCTGCATGCATGTTAGAGTCTTGTGGAGAACTTCTATAGCAGTGGTCACTAACCTTTTTGGCACCAGAGACCAGTTTCGTGGAGGACAGTTTTTCCAGGACTGGTCTGTGTGTGGGGAGGTGGTTTCAGGGTGATTCCAGCACAATACGTTTATTGTGTGCTTTATTTCTGTTATTATTACATCATTTATTTCCACCTCAGATTATTAGGCATTAGATCCTGGAGGTTGGGGACCCCTGTTCTAAAGGATGCTGATGCCTTTGTCCCACTCCACTTGAGTTGGGTTCTCTGGGGTCTGTGCCCAGAGAGATATTTCACATTGTACTCCCTTTGTCCAGAAGGTCTTACTTCAGATACCCAGGTGCTGGGATTGAGAACCACAATCCCAAGAGATCCCATCCACTGAACATTCTATACTCTGATGACTCACAAAACATCTTAGGGTGCAGATCTTTCCTCTCATCTTCAAACTGTCCAACTGTACCATTTGGAAAAAAAAATGGGCATCTCAAATTGTTCAAAACCAAACCCTGTTCTTCTCACCTCTATTAATGGTAACTCCATACATTCAACTGCTTGACCAAATAACCTAGAGTCATCCTTAACCCTTGTCTTTCTCTCACACTGAAATATCACCCTCCAATAAATCTTACTCTGCCTTCAAAATACATCCATATACAACACTATCTTACTATTACCACTCTGATCCAACCCTGTCATCTCTCAGCTGAGTTACTGCAAGAGTCCCACAGCAGACCCTCAGGCCCTCCTTTAGCCACTGAGTACCTATAGTCTACACTCAGAATGACAGACAGGTGATGCTTAAAAATGGTGAGTCAGATCATGTCCATCATCTGCTCAAACCCTGGCTTCCTACCTCACTCAAACCAAAATCAAAATCCTTAAAATGGTTCATTAGGTCCCTCCAGAATCTATGCCCTGCTTTACTGTTTAGTTCTTAGAGATATTTCATTTTAGAATAAGACATCTGAAGGTATCTGGGGTCTTTTGTTACCTTCAGGAATAACAAGAGACCTCACAGGTGTTTGTTACCACCTTAGAAACCTGCGAATCATAACTGTTGTTAGATTCTGAAAAAAGCCCACAAACCAAAAGTGATCACTGTGTAAGAGACAATCACAATTAATTTATAGAAGTTGGAATTTTGATCTTAACTTTTAGAGCTTTTGCTTGTGATAGTAAGTCAGTGAAGAGTAGACCACATTAAGGTCCTCCGTGGTGGGTCAATCAGTAAAGAATCTGCCTGCAATACAGAAGACCCAGGTTCAATCCTTGGTTTGGGAGGATCCCCTGAAGAAGGAAATGGCAACCCACTCCAGTATTCTTGCCTGGGAAATCCTGTGGACAGAGAAGCCTGGGGAGGCTACAGTCCATGGGGTCACAGAGAGTCTGACATGACTTATAGCAACTAAATCACCACCACCAGACCACATTAAAACACAAATTTACTTAAAATACATTTTAAAGTTAAGCTACTGGATTCTGCAGTAATTTCCTTACTCATCTTTCCCACACTTTTCTTCTCTTTAGCTGTGTGTTTACTTGCTTGGGCCCCCCTGATAGCTCAGTTGGGAAAGAATCCACCTGCAGTGCAGGAGACCTGTGTTCAATCCCTGGGTTGGGAAGATCCCCTGGAGAAGGGAAAGGCTACCCACTCCAGTATTCTGGCCTAGAGAATTCCATGGACTGTATAGACCATGGAGTTGCAAACAGTCAGATATGACTGGGTGACTTTCACTCACTTGTTTATGTTCTGTTTTATTTCCTGTCCTATACTATGTGTAAAAGTTACAATTAAATTCAATTAAGGGCCTTATCAATCTAAATTATAAGAAGCTATTAATTTCCATCAACTTGTGGGCTAAACACAAATCAGGAATTTGGAACTCAGATTCATAAATGTCTGCTGGGTCAGTGTCTTCCATTCAAATGCAATTAATACTTCTGGAATGAAGGAGGAGTGGGGACTTGAGTTAGAAGCTTTTTGAGTAACTTTTATAGGGTAACTTGGTATGAAAGTGAAAGAAAGTGAAGTCGCTCAGTCGTGTCTGACTCTTTGCAACCCCATGGACTGTAGACTCTGTAGCCATCTAACCAGGGTCCTCTGTCCATGGGATTTTCCAGGCAAGAATACTGGAGTGGGTTGCCATTTCCTTCTCCAGGGGATCTTCCCAATCCAGGGATTGAACCTGCATCTCCCACATTGGGGGCATATGCTTTACCATCTGAGCCACCAGGAAAGCCCAAATTGGTATGAAGACATGATTAGAAAGCAATTATCAATGATCCTCCCATAAAGAGTGGAGTCACCTACATTAACAATTCAGTAAATGCTTCTCTGGTTGCTCAATTCTCATGCTTTGATAATGGATGTGTATTTACATAATCCGAACTCTAGATCTAAACACTAAATATCATTTCTTTAAATGATATGCTGGCTTGTCAATAAGGTTATCATTATTACCTTCTTAAATCTGCAAACTTTCCCTCTCTCCTGGATCCTTTCCATCCAAATATAAACAGAAACCTTTTCCATCTTAAAACCTCTTTGGACATTGGCCTTTCTAGAGCTATTGTTATTAGTGTGTTTTATCACATTCCACAACCCGTATCATTCTGACTTCTCTACAAAAATGGCTCTTAATTAGATCACGAAATGACATCCACATAGTTAAATTCAATAGAATCATTTCAATTCTCGTCTGACTGAGGTGTCACAATAGCTGGTGCAAGCTTCTCCCTTGACTCAAAGCATTTATTCCCTGGTATCCAGGACACCACCCTCTCCAGTTTGTTTCTTCTCTCACCTTTCCTGTCCACTCCTCTTGGCTCGATCATCTTCCTCCTCTTTTTGTTTTCTGACCTCTCCCCTAGGCTATCTTATCAGTGCCATAGCCACACTCTGACATCACTTTTAGAGAAAAGTCTGAACTTTCTATATGGCATTGTCTCCCCAGTGCTCAAGCTAAACCCACTCTCCCATTCCACCAAGCTGGCTGGCCTCCAGTGATCCCTGAGTCACTCAGTTCTCAGTCATCTGACCTTTGCTCTTAAATCTCTACTTAAGAAATCCCATCCAGATGCATGGTTTCAAATATCTCCTCTAAGAGAACTAATAGAAATTAGTGTGCTTGCTTTTAACTCCTTCTCTGAAGTTCCAGTTATATATTTCCAAATGTTCTTGGATTGTATGTCATTATTTGAAATTGAACAGGTCTACAATTCATCTCATGGTCAGCCTCAAACTATATTCAGCTACTCTTCATGATTTCTTAAATTTCAGTTCCCTTTCTGAACTAACTGAACTAGACAATGAATGACAGTCCTGATTAAAATGCATTAATCTGACTGCTACTCTAGTTCTGGGCCAGGACTCCTCGATACAATCCTGAAACCCTAAAGAAAACCTTCACTGCCCACACATGGCCTGACTCTTGAGGTTGAAAATGGACTGTAATCCAGGATAAGCCTGGCTGCTGCACTTACCTGCTACTGTTTCACCTAATGAAATCATCATCTAAACTTACCATCATCAAAGAAAAAATTAAAACCCTGATATATTAATAGGGTTATTAGGTTATTCAGTTCTTCTGTCCACTTAGCCTATTATTCTTTCCACTAAGCTGGGTTTCTAAATAGCCTCTTCACTCAGCTACCCCACACCCCAATGCTTCCCGGCCACTCTATCTGTATCTCCATTGTTTTATTTCCTCCTCACCCACCTTCTGTGTGAGTGCTAAGCTAATTCAAATTCTTAGAGCAGTGGTCTAAGCTTGTGTACAAAACCAAACATCATAGGTGGAGTCCACACACAGTAGATAGCTGTCTATCTCTTCTTTCAGGTGTCAACTAGTATAAAAGAAGTTTCGAGGTGTTTCTGTTTCAAATCTCAAATTATATACTTTAGAACCTTGTAAAATCTTTGCCTTTCATCAAATGGATGGATATAACTTACTACAGATCATAGATTACAAAGTGATTTTCCTAAACTCAAAAGGAAGTGTATTTAAATATTTACCTTCAGCCCTAAAGTAACACCACTTATAATCTGATAGATGATTTTTTAAAGAACAGTTGATTTAATATTTCAAGTAAATAAGCAATGATTTATATGTACAGAATAATTTATACTTTGACATAGTCAACGCTGATCATACCTGTTCTCCACACACACATTCACACATCCTTCTCTTTGTATTACCGTTTCAATTAGCTTGCTGGGTGAGAAAAGAAAATTATTAAAATCCTATTTTCCAATGGACTGGCAAATATTGCATCAGAAAGCAGAATTCTAAACCTTTCTCCCACACAATTATTCTGACATGGAATGGAAGGCACTGTGCCTGAGAAAACAAAACAAAACATCATCCTAGCACATTAAGTATTTTGAGGAACACAGCAATATATCTTGCCAAAGTCACAGAAAATTTGTTTCTGGAGGCTCAGGTTATAATGTTATAGTCAGATCATGAAGTCCTATTATTATCCTTTCACTAAAGTACTAGTACTTCTCGAAGTTTTGTGTTTTTTTTTTTTTGGCCTCTTTTAGCTCAAATATTTGCACTCCCTTCAATCTCCCCATTTCATCTCCCTTGAGGATTGCAGTGATTTCCGAGATATCAACTATGACGTCTGTGAAATGTTGAAGAGTAAGTGCCTGCGTTCTCCAATTTATGTCCCTTACTTGCTTCATCATTTACTAAATAGTTATGATAAGTCACATACCAGGCTCTGTGCTTGAAGCTAAAAGATGGATAAAACCAAGTCTTTGCCTTCAGTAAGATTACATTTTAGTGCAGAAAGAGTTAAACTCCAGTCTCATTTTGTATCTGGAAGACACTGTGGGGACCCAAAAGAAGAGTAATCAGCTCAAAATTGGGGCATCAGGAGATGATGCTTGAGTTCTGAAAAAAATATGGAGAGGTCATGAAGGCGAAGTAAGTTATAAGAAATATAAGGAAGAGAAGTGGCAGAGTCAGTCAGCTATGTTGTTAAATGTGTGTGCTTGCAGTTGAAGGCACAATTTCAAGTGCAAGGAGAGAAGAGGAAGTGGTGAGGTCAAGGAAAGATATTTTTACCAGTGATTCTCAAGGAAGGAGGGGGTGGAACCTATTTGAATCACCTAGTGGGCTTTTCAAACTGACCTGCTCAATTGTGTACATCTCCTTTGAAGCCTGTGTGCCCCACCCAGACTGCCTCCCAGAGTCATGGCTGTCCTCCTCCTACTCACGATCCGATGCAGGGGGAGATACACTGAAAAGGGGAGAAAGAAAAGTCTAAACACAAGACAGAGAAAAGTCATAAAGGTAAGAAGTCAAGAGGCTAGTTTAAAGACAAGCAGAGGGTACCAGTAAAATGGGAGAGGACTGGGCTGAAGTCCATCCAAAGCTTTCCTGAAGAACTTGTTAGCATCCCCAGTTCACCAAGTCTATAACTAAGTCCTCATTTTATCTATGGTAATAGTTCATTACTAAAATACAAAAAGATCATAAAGGTGATCAGAGTACAGATGCTTACTATATAGCAGTATTCTGGGTTTACATAATTGCAACTATGGAATTTCTGTATCATGGAGAGAAAAGAAATATAATGTTTCAAAAAAAATATGCAATGGGCATAAAATGATACCCTTCAGAGAAATCATAAGTATCGGGCTACATTAGCACAACAGGGCTTCCCAGGCTGCCTATGGACTGATCCTTTCCAGTCTCACCTCTCCTAATTTGACTCCTCAGCAGCAAAGTACTTAATGGTTCTCTGAACAAAACACCTTATTTCACAGGCCCCCTTCAGTCTTTTTGAATGCCTCTTTCAACTGCCTTTCCTTCTGTTAACCTTCAGGTCTCCATCCAGGCATTACCTTGTCTAGAAAGCTGACATTGCTGACCCTTCCTTCCCTGTGTGCTCCTTCATGACGATGATGATAACAGCATCCAAGTACTTCATCCAGGCCAGGCTCTGTTATAACTGAAACTGAATGCAATAGCAACTCAAACACTCTTCCAACCATCCTATGATATAGGTGACTAATTATATCCCTATTTTACAGTAAGCCACTGAGGTACAAAGAGGTTAAGTTATCTACTCAAGGACACATCATGGGCCACTAGTAAAGCCAATGTTTGAACTGAGCAGACTGGCTCTAGAGTTTGTGCTCTGACCACTAGGCTATGTGGCCTCTCTGATTTAAAATAAGACTGATCCTCAGTACTGCCATGCATATGACGCTCCTGACTCTTGTTCAACAGTTATACTCAATGAACTGCTGGGACTAGATATGCAATTTCTCTGTAAGTACTTAATCTATGTTTCAGTATGAAAGTGAAAAGTGTAACCCTATGGACAGTAGCCTGCCAGGCTCCTTTGTCTGTGGTATTTTCCAGGCAACGTACTGGAGTGGGTTGCCATGTCCTTCTCCAGGGGAATCTTCCCAAACCAGGGATTGAACCTCGGTTTCCTATACTGCAGGCAGATTTCTCTCTCTCTTTTTTTTTTAACCATTTGAGCCACAAGAGAAGCCCACTATGAAATATGTTAAATAGCAAATATCACTAAAAAGTATAAAATCTCCTCAAAATATCTTTGTTGAAACTTAGTTTTTACAAAATCATAATAGCATCATTGGCACACGTGTTAGGATTTACTATTCCTATGATAAGGAAAAAATCATATTAGAGTCTAATGAAAGCTCTTAGCAATTTGAATATTATATGATACTAAATTATACTATAATTATTTCAAAGGTCAAGAATCTTAAACATGTCTTAAAAAATCTCTACCTGGGTGATGCAATCAAGAAATTGAAGTAATGTATGTATGAATATTTAATTATACAAACAAGTAGGAATCTACTAATTTAATAATATTAAAATAAAATATACAGTATTTCCCCACATGGGTATTTTTTTTTCCTCTATTGCATAAAAGGAACTTTTTAAAAGAACATATTTTAAATGAGTATGAGCACATATTTTACTTTCCAGTGCTAGTTTCATGGAGGTGGTTTGGAATAAAACATTGCATCACTTATTAACAATGAAGCTATTGTACTGGGCATGACTGTAAATTTAAGAAAAACATTTCGACTCAGACCCAGTCAAGCTTCTTCAGGAACTTACAGTCTAGCAGGGAAGGAAAATGGACACAGAACATAGGTATGAAAATTGCTTTTAAAATTTTAGTTGGAAGAGTTTAAAGAAGGCAAATGTATACTAATCAATCACAAGATCCTTGCCTGACCCACAGCTGGGATGATATCAACATCCCATGTGATGTTGGAAAGGCCAGTAAATTACCTTTCTTCAGAGAACTTTAAGGCAACGTAACACAGTAGTGTCGAGGCTAGACCATGGAGCCAGAATGATCTAGGTGTGAATCTCATTTCTATCATGCACTAATTGAGTTTGGTGCATTCACTTAGTGTCTGTGGCCTCAGTTCTCTCATTTATAACTAGATAATTGCATACAGTTCATAGAATTACAGTGCTGTTGGGAGGATTAAATGACTTCATGTGCATGAAGCAGGTAGAAAAGTTATGTAGATTAGAATAATCTATGGTACAAATCTTCATAACTGAATCAACATAGCTTAAAAAGAGAACTCTGATGGAACCCATGTCTATTTGTCCTGAAGCCTTAAATAATCCACATTAAAGACATATGAAAAGATGTCACCAACTCACTGATGCAATTGTTGAGGCTGAGTCAATCCTTACCTCTGTATAAGCAATGGGCTCACATCATAGCAGTGTTTTCCAAACTGTCATCAAAGCAGCCCTTAATGAAACACTATGAAATAGCTATACATTTAATTTCATCATCTGAACCAGAAAAATGCCTCTCTGGTTATCACTGTTGTTTATGTGCAATACAAAAATCATAACCACAAACACTGTTTATCCAGAAAAAAAGCACATTGCCAGACCAGGCAAGGTTAGGTATTTTTGTGATTTTCAGCAAATACCATTTTGCTACTTGTTTGCTCATTTTGCTGTAAGAATAGGCATTAACAATGTAAACTTAAATTTTTTTTTTTTTTAATTTCTATTCATTTTTAATAGTATCACAAATCAGGCCTCTTCAAGACCTACTGTTCTCACATATAGGCCTCCAGAAATCCAAATGCTGTCACTGTTTAAAAAAACTCTTTACAGACTTGGAAGCAACCTCAGTGTCTATTGACAGATGAATGGATAAAGATGATGCTGTACATATATACAAAGGACTATTACTCAACAATAAAAAATAAAGAATGAAATTATGGTATTCACAGAAACATAAATGGACCTAGAGATTCTCATACTATGTGAAGTCAGTCAGAAAGACAAATATCATGATACTGTTTATTATGTGGAAGCTCAGAAAAGGATAGAAATTAACTTTATTTACAGAATAGAAATAGACTCACAGACTTTGAAAACAAACTTATGAACGTGGAAAGGAGGTGGGGGAAGGATAAATTAGGAAATTGGGATTAACATATGCACACTATATAAAAACAAGTAAATAGCACACAGAACTATACTCAATATCTTACAATATCCTATAATAGATAAAAAGGTAAAAAAGAATATGTACATGTTTAACTGAATCTCTTTGCTATACACCTGAAACTAACACAACCCTGTAAATCAATTATATGTCAATAAACTGAACTAAATTTAAATTAAAAACAAAATTTCTGCCATTGTTTTATTCCACAGACATTAGATTTCTGCTTACCATGATTCACATATTTTATACACCAAAAGACCTGCTCTGAAAACAAAGTGGCTCTGCTATAAAGCAAGCACCACAGAATCTTGGAACTGAAACTAACTTCTTTTTCAGTTTCTAACCAAAGCATTTTCTTTAAAAAAAAAAAAAAAAAAAAGTCCCAGAGAACAAACTTACTTTTAAAACTGAAGGCCAGAAGAAACAACAAAATTTGAGGGTACAACCTTAAATAGCAGCAAAAAGCAGGACAATGTCTATCTTTGAGAAAATATGAAATAGGACAATGGAATTTTCATCTTAATTCAAGTAATCACAAAGAAAGGTACTATCAGGTTAAATTGTATAGCAAAGCAGTGAAATAAGTGGGCAGGACACAGTAAAATATACTTAGACAATTCCATTGGTGTTTGCTGTTCCTCATTCCCCTAATCCAATATGGAACAGATTTTGTGATAAGAGAAGGTTTACAAGGGACTTCCCTTATCCACACCTTTATCCACCCTTATCCACAGCAGCCATAAGGATGGGTGGGTGAGAGGGGAAGAGGAACATGAGAAGGGAAAAGCAGGAAGAGGAGAGAGGGATAGAGAGCAGAATTTTATTTCATTTATGTACTATTCCCTGGAGAAGGAAATGGCAACCCACTCCAGTACTCTTGCCTCGAAAATCCCATGGACGGAGGAGCCTGGGAGGCTGCAGTCCGTGGGGTCGCAAAGAGTCGGACATGACTGAGCCACTTCACTTCACTTCACTATGTACTATTGGTTTTCCTCTTCCTTCATGTGTTAGTTACAAAGCTGCATTCTTCCATTAGAAATAAATTCAGAGATGGTATTAAAAATAAGCAAAAATGTATAAAACTCCATAAGCTATTTCAAGTTGGATTGCCACGCAAATATTACCATTCTTTAAAATCAGTAAATATCAAATGGAAAATTAGAGGTTAGGAGCACAATAGGAAAAGTCAAATGTATAAAACAAGTAGATTTCAATTGCATTCAATTATTTCACCCAATCACCTAGAAGCAAAGATCCTCTAAAGAAAATTGCATTGCCTTCCCAACTCCTTAGAGAGCCAGTTTAGTTAACAGCCTACCTATGCTTCAGAGATGACCATGCAGCTTACATGTCAAACTCATTTTAAAGTGTCAATCATGTCCTTTTCAATCTAATTAGTTTGGAAAGTAGTGTCACTGACCTGGAACTATGCAGACCATTTATTATCATATCATTTGATCAACCTAACACTTTACCTTAGTTGAGTTTGAGACACCTGTAGCCAAAATGTAATATCCTTTCTCCCACTCATGACTAGTAACTCTCGATACAATTTCCTATTTACAACTCAATTTATCTCGATGAATAAGCATGGCCAACTTCACAGAAGCATCCCCAGAATTTCCTTTATTTAAAATTTCATGATAATTTAAATAGAAAGGCGAATAAGAAAAATATTTGTATTATATATATGTAAAATATATATATATACACACACACACACGTGTGTGTGTGTGTGTATAAGATTTGAGTTTTTGATACCAATGAACTACTAAAAGGAGAAGAGAAAGAGCAGAGGAACATGCATATATGCTGAGAGAAATTTGGGACCTTGAACTTGAGGGAAAGTGACTTTTTAACATAAATTCACAAGTCATTTTTATAAAAGGAGTTTGTAGGTTATAAACCCAATGCCATCAGATGGGCTTGTGTTATAATAAAGGAAAACTTTTCCTGCTTCATAGTATTTCATTAATGAGGTAATTGCTAATTCTTGAGAGGTCAGAGAACACAGCCCAGTGCCTCTAAGGGAGGATCTAGAGGATCTAGAGATCCAAGCTCAGACCACCATGAGCTTGGAACAAGGCAGAGCTGGGCGAGGGGCGCTGCCCTTGACAGCACTGGTAACTGGAAGATGCTAGCCAGTCAAGCACGAGTTCACCTAGCCCTTTCTCTGTCAAGAGCATGACAATTACCAAATTTTTGCTTTAGTTTTGCCTAGTTAAAAACTGAAAAATACAAGCAGGTATCTCTGAATCAGCGATTTACATACTGAATCAGGGACTGAAAAAATACATACAGTCATATTCCACCAAAACATGGTATTCATATTTTTAAATGTGGTTTAAAAAGAAGTATAGCAGCTATATTTAAAGTTATGACTGTTCACTCCAGAAGACAATCTAAAAGCAGGATGTCAGCTGCCAATGCTTCCGTTATAGCCTGGGCTTTCCTTTGGGGAAGTTGCATTTTACCAAAATTCCTGTTTGGAGGCAAAGTAACATGCTTCATACATTTGCTTGATCAAATGATTCTTAGTGAATATGATTTTACATCTGGTCAAGTAACACATGCATATGCATCACACTTACCTTCAGGTGAAGAGCCCGTCTTTTGGGAAAAGACAGCATTTACTTTACTCTTCTTACTGATGTCACTGTTTACAGACAAGCTGGAGTGAATTTTTCTATGCATTTTTTGAGAAACGGGTGCTGAAAGTCTTCGATTCTCTGCAGATACATGTTTGGCCCCGTGGTGGATTCCATTGCCATTGCTCAGACTTGGGTGGCCATTCTTTATCTTGCTTATTTCCTCCTCACTTTCCTGTGCTGCAGTTTGAAGCTGAGGCAAGCGCTGAGGTTGGGCTAAGTGAAAAAAAGAAAAACAGGAAATATTTATCCAGTTAAAAAAATGAGTATTTGAAAATAATCAAAATCCAATCAGTAACAGACTTTTTTGGGTTTCATCCATGATCCTAACGGGGGATGGGGGAGGGACACGCAAATGAATACAGAGAAAGCATAATTAGGAAAAGAGAAATGGAAAGGGTTCATCAAGAGTAGCTTTACATAAGGGACACAAAAAGAGAGGAGAAAACGGTGCTTCTTTTTTCTTTAAGTAAATTTAAGTTGGAAATCTGCAAAAGGTAATTCAAAACTCATTCAACAGCTAAGTCCCAGGTCCTATTTTGGGTGCTACAGACACTGCAGTATTATCTGAGTATCCCTGATAATGATAAACTACTCAACTGCCTTTTGAAAGGAACAATGAATTCAAGCATCAAAGCTGGATAAGACAGTGTGTTGTATTCTTTTCTTTTTAATAAGAAAATCTTTTCCATATATATATATATATTTTTTTTTAATTTTAAAATAAACCATTTATGGAAACTTAGGAATAGAAGAGAACTTCCTTAATCTGATAGAACACATTTATCAAAATTTAAAGTCAGTCCTGCAGAAGTGCTCCCGTTTGGTCAGGACCAAGGAAAGAATGCCCACCTTTACCCTCTTACGTGACACTCTGCTGGCAAAAGGAATGAACACCGAAAAGAAAAACATGTCTGAGTCCTGGAAAGGAAGAAACATTTTTGAGATGGATACATAATTGAATATTCCAGGGGAAATCTAAGAGACTATACAGTCTGAAAAACTAAGAATTTAGTAAGATGTATACATGATAAACTATATTAAATTCAGTGAAGTTCCATAAGGCAACAGTAAGCAACTAGCAAAGATGCAAGAACTGAACTCTTTACAGAAACTACAAAAGAAAAACAAGCCAACAAACAAACAAACAAAAAAAGCCTGTAAGTATCTAGGAATTAAGCTAGGAAAAAGGGGGAAGAGACTCGATGGCAAAACTGACCAAACATAACTGACATTAAAAAAAACACAAACTAACAAATGAAAAGATTATAAGTATGTTAATTCTGGTAATATGGTAATTATCCCCAATTTATGTAATGCAATTCCCATAAAAATTCTAAAAGGCTTATTTGTGGAACCTGACAAACAGATCAAAAATTTTATAAGTAAGAGTAGTCAAGAATCACTAAGGAAATTTTAAGGAAGAAAAACAGGATTGTGGGATTTGACTTAGATAAAAAGTCTTACCTTGAAACTACAGTAACTAAAGTAAAAAGTGAAAGTGAAGTCGCTCAGTCACGTCGGACTCTTTGCGACCCCCATGGACTGTAGCCTACCAGGCTCCTCCTTCCATGGAATTTTCCAGGCAAGAGTACTGGAGTGGGTTGCCATTTCCTTCTCCAGGGGATCTTCCCTACCCAGGGATCGAACCCAGGTCTCCCACATTGCAGGCCATCTGAGCCACCAGGGAAGCCCAAATCATATAAATGGTTCATATATATCACTCAAATTTTTTTTTCTTTTTCGGCCACACGGCATGTGGGATTCTTGGTTCCCCAATCAGGGATTGAATGCACACCTGCTGTGAAAGTCTTGGAGTCTTTAACCACTGGACCACCAGTGACAGTGGGCTTTCCCAGTGGCTCAGCAGATTGCTTGCCAATGCAGGAATGGTGAGTTCAATCTCTGGGTCAGGAAGATCCACTGGAGGAGGAAATGGCAACCCACTCCAGTATTCTTGCCTGGAGAATCCCATGGACAGAGGATCCTGGTGGGCTACAGTCCTTGGGGTTGCAGAGTCAGATATGACTGAATACGCACGCACACACAGACTGAGACAGTATGGCATTGGTCCAGACACAGACATAAACCAATGGAACAGGAGAGCAAGTCACCAAAATACTTGTGTATGCAAATGCATCTATCTCTGATACGAAGACATTTCAGATGTTTTCAATGTTTATAAATGAAGAATTTAAAAGAAAAATATAAAAATATTTTATTAGCATGACACTAAAAATGAACAACTAATTTCTTTGGACAATAAATCATAAAACAAGCACAGTGATGAGTGATCATCTATGCTGCCCAGCATTTCTAAAGACCCTCATAGATTTTGATAACTTCCTCTAACTCATCCCTACAGTCCTCGAGTTAGAGGGCACATATGTAATTTACATTCTACCAAGCAGAAGCGCAACTCACATGCAGAACTATGGATGCAAGATGGCAGCCACACCCAGATGGTAGAGCCTCTCAGCACAGACAGTAAAGAAGGCATGTGTAAATCTCGGCAGTGGGTGCAGTGTCTGGTGACCACTTCCTAGCAGATCAGTGGGCAAAGCATGCAGTAATAGTAAGTTTTTTCATTAGGAAAGCACCCATTTGGTGGGCATGATCCTTGGCTGTAAAATTCCTGGGAGAGTCTATATGCAACTGATAAATATTTTCTATTTAAATTAGCTAAAATGGATTCTGGTTTTTGAAGCTCAGAGTCCTGATCTCCCCACCAAATGTTATCTATTTACATTGGTTAAGTAATGAATTCTTAAAATCAACATTTATCTTGCTGGTATAGGTCCTACGCAGAGTTATCAATCATAGAATTTCAGCAAAAAAATAGCAACAGCAAAAACCATTTGGTGTCAAATTTTACTATTTTATCATTTCTTGGAATTTCAAAATACGAAGCAGCTGTTTTAATTAGTCTTTTCTGTTTAAGATTATGAACAGTTATGAAATGTTAATTAAATCTGAATACTAGGAGGTCTTCGACTTAGAAATAAGTATAGCACACAACACTGTAACAGGTACACACAGAACTGATAATGGCTAAAATGGACTAATTAGCTGTTATCTTGGGACTACCTAAGACTTCATAAATACTTTTGACAAATTAGACAGGTCTTTAGCACACATTGTTTACTTCCATTCTTGTTCACATATGCTATGTCTCTTGAGGAAAAATATCTTAGCATACCAGACTATTTTATTCCTCATGAATGTACACATTGTAAGAAAAAAGTTTATTATTATTCTTTTACTTAACAAAAGCATCCTTTCATACCAAGTTTATTAATGTTAATACACAATTTATAAAACTAATATATGAACTCTTAATCAGTTTTTTAGTGACAAAGGAGAATAATTATCTAAACATTTAATATTTCGGAATAGCACAGAGTAATGGCTGTAAAATTTATCAAAATGTTTTGTTTTCCTCCTAACTTCTGATGCAAAGAAAAAAAGAAGAAAATGGTTACTTCTCTGCTTAGCAACTATATATATCCTTCTCAAAGCTAAAATTAACAATCAAGGCTTGTGCAAAAGGAGATCTATTTCTTATGGGTGTGCAATCATTTGATCTAGAGATTAATTTGCTGCTCCTGTAACTTCTTGTATCAACTAGAATGACATCCTAATGACTGCTATTGAACATAAAACCAGTTATGCATATGTATTTAACGGGATGCCAAAGAAGATAGTTAAACCTAATTTGGTGTTCTTTTCAAAGCTCTTTCCAGTAATCTCACCAAATAAATGGAATGTTTTGGACCACTTCTTCTTGAAAAGAATAATTCAAGCAATTGAGAGCTGGGTTAAGTTGAAATGTTATTGACCAATGCTGTGGAGACTTATCAATAAAAAAATGCCCTGTCATATTCCATAATCCAAAATCAATTTATAATTATTATGTAACAAGCATTCCCTATAAATAAAAATAAAGGTGGTAAAAGATAATCAGGTCTTGCCACCAAATTCTAAAACCGACAGATCTGACCTATTCCTACCATCAAAATTGACTATTTGCAAATTACTGTATATGGTCGGAGTGACATTCAAACATATTCTTAATGATTTATCTACATTTCAATCCTCAAAATTTTATCTATTTCTGTTGGCAGGTAAATGATGGTACATTCATTTTTGTTTCACTGCCACCTAAGTATTTTTAGTATAGTTTGTATTATGGTCAATAACCAAGTATTCCCTTTTCACTCCAATTTCTTAACATTGTGATTTTGTCAGATGCAAGCAAATATAAGCAAATCAAAATTGGATAAAACCTAGATATATGAGTTATATTAACAGACATTCAACTTCATTGATGCTTTTTCAGAGATGTGACTTAAATCTTACAGTAAATGTACAACTAAAACCAAATCAGAAACATGATTGTGTTCTTGAATAAAGAACAAAAAAGTCTGACTGACTGATTAAACCATAACTACTTAGCTTTAAATAGATTTTTTTTCCCTTACTGTGTAAAAGTTGTGTATGGCTTTAAAAAAAAAAAAAAGGCACACTAATATGGGAACGACACAATGCTTCTTAAAACACAAGTGATGCCTAGGGACCCTCGCTCTCCCTTTAATGATCCACTGCTCTCATTCAGCTGTCTTTCTTTTTTCAAATCTTTACATATGTGACAGCTCTCAAAAGTAGACCATAGACCATCTGGCATTTTCAGAGGTGGAACTTGTGCAAATTCAGCTCTATTGGGAGCGCACTGCTATCTTCTGCCTGCGTTATAAAGGGACAATAGAATGTAGAACTTATGAGTTGTTTTGAATTATTCATTTTTTTGCCTGTATATTCAAGAAATTTTACAAACTCTGCATTTTGTACTACATAATCACATGCGTTAAAGGTACAAAGAAACTTTTTGACACCTCTTTTCTACAGAAAGCTGGCATTTTGTTTGATATGTGAACATTCAGCATCTGTTATATCATTCTAAACAGGATGGGTGCTTCCACAAAAGACCCCATTTTAAACTTACTCTATATGAGCAAAAAAAAAAAAAAAAATGTATTCTTGAGATTCAGTAATGAATGCAATACACATCAAAATTTCAAATACCACTTATTTGAACATTCAGCATCTCCAAACCTGGATAGCATTGGTCACCTGCTTACCATATGTGTAAAGATTTTTAAAAAAATCATTTCTCACACAATGCAGCATGATTGTAATTTTAACATCCATGATGAATAGTTACAAATGTCTTAAGAAATACTATGCTTTCTAGGTTCAAATATTTTCAATCAGGAAGGAAACCGATAGAATTAGATCTAGTGATTTTCAATAAGAATAATAAGTATGGGAGTAATGAGTCAATAGCATGAACTTCTTTTGATAATTTAAAAAAAAACTGGGTGATACTGGAGCTAGTAATAACTATACTTGAGACTGCAGCTGCTGGAGGAGCAATATAAAGCAACATTCTGCTATAACATATAATCTATTAGCATGTGCAAATCATCTTCAGTTGCTGGTCTCTTTACACAAGTCAGATTTAATAAAATTACAAAAGAATTCTCATGCCATTTAGTCAGTTTAAATGGCTGCTGCACATATCCGAAAAAAAAAAAAAAAATCTGAATTAAACGCTTAGGATTTAAAATTGTCAGTAACAAAATGATCAAAATAGAATATGGAGAATAGAATGTGGAAGGGGGAAACTGACTTGGTATAAACCGAATTTACTCTTCCTAGGGATAGTTACAAAGCTTTTGTTGGGTACCCAGTATTATGCTACTCCTTGGTAACTATGAGACAGACAAACAGACACGCACCCACCCACCCCCCAACACACACACATACACGTGTAGACTTTATATATACTTATAACAAAATAGCATTCTATTAAATATACATAAAATATACATCTACATACAATAATAGGTTTAAAAGTTATTCATTTCAATATGCACTACTATGACTAAACTATATTATTGATAGGTCTAAAAGTTATTCATTTCAATATGCACTACTATGACTAAACTATATTATTGATAGGTTTAAAAGTTATTCATTTCAATATGCACTACTATGACTAAACTATATTATTTATACTTATTGTTATAATGTAAATTTAGGCTAAAATCAACTAAAATAAATGTGCTATTAGACAACTTGAATCAGCGTGATACAAACTTTTCTCAGTGTACAGACCCAGCATTCTAACACCCAGTCTGGAAGCTCCTGGCAATTTCTGTTCCCTTAGTTCCCCTCCAAAGGCCTTCTGAAATTTATTTCTCTCTCAAGCTTCTAAACTTTTCCATCACATCTTTTCCATCTTCATTTTACTTAATGTGTATACTAACATATTGAGATATATTTTGGAATTATAATTTTTTTTAGAATCTTGACCATTTAAGAGTCCCAATTAAATCCTGTGCTTACGTGACTGGGATCTCACAGGATAGAGGGGATTGTTCTTTGATGCTCTCATATAGATTAGCAATTGTAACAGTGATTCCTTTTTAATTATTGCAAAATAAATCATCAAATGTCAGGGGTTGGAGGTACTTCTTCCCCAAACAAAAGAATACAACTTTTAGAAGTCTGGAGAATTGAGCACTTTTCTCCATTGCACAAAGAACATTTAGGAAGTACTTGAACATCTTTAAGTACAGTCTGGAAGAGGGTGATTGCTAGCTGTTTCCCAGATCCATCCTCCCCATCGTTCCCGGCTATGGGGCTAACCCATTTCCCAGCATTCCTTGCAGTTTGTTTCAGCCACGTGACCATGTTTGCTCTGAAGGGCTGAAGAGAAGAATTTATTTCTGTCACTTCTAGGCCTAGACCTTACAACTTGGGTGTGTCCTCCTTATGCTTCTTTTTCCTTGTACTTGGCAGCAACCCAGCTTTGACCACGGCTGAGGGAAATACCTTAAAGGATATTGGAGAAACCAAACAGCAAGAATCTGCATGGCAGCAGAGGAGAGCCTCTTACTGACCTGGAATGCTCATCTCATGCTGTTACATAAGAAATAAACTTGAATTTAGCCATGGGATTAATGCTGCGACTCATGATATAACATAGCTTCTACCAATGCCTATGAACAACTATGTAAAGTACATCTACATATAATATACATAAACTGTCCCTAGCCCCAAAGATCCAAAAGACATCATACTTCACTAGTGAAAAAGAAGCAAAACAATCTAATAGTAGTGGAAAGACCACTGCCGAATATACAGACTCTGATGGATCTTAGAAAGCAACTGCTCAACTTTATAAGGTAGGAGCCAGTTATCACTGAGGGATAATCATGCATGTTGTGATTCTGTAGGCAAAGTATCCCAGCCTTACTCCACCACTCTAGCACAGTGATACAACTCTGTCAAATTCTACCTTTACCATGGCTGGAAGGAAATCCAGCAGGGTGACCAACCATCCCAGCTTGCTCAGGACTGAAGGAGGTGCTGGAAGGCAGAACTAATGGTTTTATAACTAGGACAGTCCCAGGCAAACTGGGACCAGTCAGTTACCTTAATATCAGGAGCAATTTGTACACAAGTATTTTCTTCAACAAGATACTGGCAACAATAGTGGGAAGTGTGTACGCTTTGACAAACAAGACCCACTAAGGTTTGAATTTTGGAGCCAGTATTTCCTGGTTCTCTGAGCTTGAGAAAATTACTGCATCCCCCTGGGCAGTAGGATGTTCATTGGCAAAATGAGAGGAGATGATAGATCTCATGGACCTGGGTTTGTCTTCCCAGTTCCACCCCACTGATCTCTCCCTCCTCACTCTCCCCTACTTAATCCACACCCCATTTGATTCTGATTTATTAGTTGGCTTTTATTTTTTATTCTGTGTTACCAGATACTTTCTTCCCTTATAAGTCAACCCCAAACCTTCTTGTAAATAAGCAGATTTCAAATAAATATACAGAGAAATAAATTAAAAAAATAAAGACCATTAACAAAAGTGATGTACATTTTCTTTTTAATATCTTCATGTATTACAGAAAAGTCCCCAGGGAGTACACCAAAGAATAATACAAATCTTTATTACATCCCCTCCAAGTGCAGCATTTGTTGCATCATGTTTTTATCCTCAAATGGATGACAAATTTGGCTTCACTTCATGCCAGCCTTTGAATATCATAGTTTTTACTTAACTTACCTGGATAAGAGGAGCCCACCACCCATACATTTGAGAATAGACTATTTTCAGTTTAAGTTAGCAGGTTTCATTATGGATTGCTGTCTGCTAGCTTCATTTATTAAAAGAACATATTGTCCACCTATATAATCCCATAGTGAAGATGGGGCCTCTGGTTGCTGTGGTCTCCTTTGTTCTCTGACTCAATAGGTATTTTCCATCCTTTGACTTAACTGATAAAGTGACCTCTGCTTATAAGTATTTATAATTCTATGTGTGTGTGTGCTAATCGCTCAGTTGTGTCCGACTCTTGCAACCCCATGGACTGTAGCTTCCTAGGCTCCTCTGTCCATAGGGATTCTCCAAGCAAGAATACTGCAGTGGGTTGCCATTTCCTTCTCCAGTTATAATTGTATAGTAAACATCTACATAAATATGTTAATATTTTACAGAGAATAAATAGCCTACACAGTGATTTCTGTATGCCTGAAAATACACTAATAAAAAGATAGCACAATCCAAAAATCTATTTTACCTAAGGCAATGGCAACCTACTCCAGTATCCTTGCCTGGAGAATCCCACAGACAAAGGAGCCTGGTAGGCTACAGTCCATGGGGTCGCAAAGAGTCGGACATGACTGAGCAACTCACACACACAGACATATACATATACATGGAATATGTTTAGGTACAAAGGGATTTCCTTTGTGTGTTTTATTTTAAGATCAATTAGTGGGCAAGCAGAAGTTTGAAAAGTCCTACTGTTATCATGTTAGTTTCAACAAATAGAAGTTTTTTTCTCAAAATTCTCAAAACAATAGTAAGTTAGGAAGTATCAGGTAGTTACACCTCACTTCAAAAGTCATACCATTAATTAAACATTTTATTGACCTTGCTAGTATTTCACCATGAGGCTTATAGGGAAAGATTTTTAAAACTATTATTTGTTTTTAGAAGTAATCACTTTAAAATCACCTGATTTTCTATCACAAAGGGATAGAACATATCAAATATTATCTTTTCAAATAACATATGAAAAACACTTAGCCAAGTTAGCATTTACAAACATTAGGCAGCATATACAAAAGTAAAATTAGGGTGGATGGCACCTAAAAAAGCATATACTGAAAATTCCAAATATCTGAAATTTTCAGATTCATCCAGAGTCTTTACATACTGATTGTAGCTTTGAAGGACCACAAAGCATATAAGAAGACATCCCATTACGAAGCATCCAATACTCTTAGGTTTCAACTTAACATACACATTGAGATATCTAGACAGGTGCAGAAGTGCTTTCTGGCATAGGTCCTAGACCCAGTCTGCTACTGGGTGCGTTTAGCCCTCCTCCATGTGATAAGAGAGAGGATACAATGGTTAGATAGCATCAGTGACTCAGCGGCTATGAATCTGAGCAAACACTAGGAGATTGTCGAGGACAGAGGTACCTGGCATGCTACAGTCCATGAGGACACAACTTAGTAACTGAACAACAACAAATATGATAAGGCTCTCTGGTAAGGCACAATACAAGTCAAAAATCCTAAGATGGAGGACTCTGATCTAATATAAAAACCTGCATCAGGAGTAGCATCAATTACTAATTGGCAATTACCAAGAGCATTGCCAACAACTGAACAACAATGACATTTGTCATCTGCCTCTGTGGAGACTGAAGCCTGTGCTGCTATTGCCATTGAACTTCAACAACCCCTGAAGGAGTTTAGGGTGGAGTGAGGCACTCTGAAAATATATACCCATCTGATTGCAGAGTTCCAAAGAATAGCAAGGAGAGATAAGAAAGCCTTCTTCAGGGATCAGTGAAAAGAAATAGAGGAAAACAATAGAACAGGAAAGACTCGAGATCTCTTCAAGAAAATTAGAGATACCAAGAGAACATTTCATGCACAGATGGGCACAATAAAGGACAGAAATGGTACGGACCTAACAGAAGCAGAAGATATTAAGAAGAGGTGGCAAGAAAACACAGAAGAACTATACAAAAAATATCTACATTACCCAGATAACTATGATGGTGTGATCACTCACCTTGAGCCAGACATCCCAGAATGTGAAAGCAAGTGGGCTTTAGGAAGCATCACTACGAATGATGCTAGTGGAGGTGATGGAATTCCAGTTGAGCTTTTTCAAATCCTAAAAGATGATGCTGTTAAAGTGTTACACTTGATATTAGTTGGTTGTTGGTTCAGTCACTAAGTCATGTTGGACTCTTGTGACCCCATGGACTGTAGCCTTCCAGGCTCCTCTGTCCATTGGATTTCCCAGGCAAGAATAATGGAGTGGTATGTCATTTCCTTCTCCAGGGAATCTTACCGACCAAGGGATTGAACCCAGGTCTCCTGTCTAGCAGGCAGATTGTTTACCAACTGAGCTACAGTGGGAAGCCCACTCAGTAGGCCAGTAAATTTGGAAAACTCAGCAGTGGCCAAGGACCGGAAAAGGTCAGTTTTCATTCCAATCCCAAAGTAAGGCAATGTGAAAGAATGCTCAAACTACCATACAATTGCACTCATCTCACATGCTAGTAAAGTAATGCTCAAAATTCTCCAAGCCAGACTTCAACAGTATGTGAACCACGAACTTCCAGATGTTCAAGCTTGATTGAGAAAAGGCAGAGGAACCGGAGATCAAATTGCCAACATCTGTTGGATAATAGAAAAAGCAAGAACTAGAGTTTCAGAAAAACATCTACTTCTGCTTTATTGACTACTCTAAAGCCTTTGACTGTGTGGATCACAACAAACTGGAAAATTCATAAAGAGATGGGAATACCAGAAGACCTTACCTGCCTCCTGAGAAACCTGAGTGCAGGTCAAGAAGCAACACGTAGAACCAGACATGGAACAATGAATGGCCTGGTTCAAAATTGGGAAAGGGGGATGTGAAGGCTATATATTGTCACCCTGTTTATTTAACTTATATGCAGAGTATATCATGCAAAATGTCAGATGAAATGTGCTGGATGAAGCACAAGCTGAAATCAGAATTGCTGGGAGAAATATTAATAACCTCAGATATACAGATGATACCACCCATATGGCAGAAAGCAAAGAACAACTAAAGAGCCTCTTGATGAAAGTGAAAGAGGAGAGTGAAAAAGTTGGCTTAAGACTCAACAAAAACTTCTTTATTAGTCATGAGGATCTGATGTCACCATGATCTAAATAAATCCCTTATGATTATATGCAGTGAAAGTGACAAATAAATTGGAGGGATTAGATCTGAAAGACAGAGTTCCTGAAGAACTCTGTAAGGAGTTTTGTAACACTGTATAGGAGGCAGTGAGTGATCAAAACCATCCCAAAGAAGGGAAAAAATTGCGAAAAGGCAAAATGGTTGTCTGAGGAGGCCTTATAAATAGCTGAGAAAAGAAGTGAAAGGCAAAGGAGAAAAGAAAAAATACACCCATCTGAATGCAGAGTTCCAAAGATTAGCAAGGAGAGATAAGAAAGCCTGCCTTAATGATCAATTTAAAGGAATAGAGGAAAACAATAGAATGGGAAAAACTAGAGATCTCTTCAAGAAAATTAAATACACCAAGGGAACACTTCATGCAAAGATGGGCATAATAAAGGACAGAAATGGTATGGATCTAACAGAAGCAGAAGATATTAAGAAGAGGTGGCAAGAATACATAGAAGAATTATACAAAAAAGATCTTAATGACCTGGATAAACATGATGGCGTGATCAATCACTTAGAGCCAGACACCCTGAAGTGTGAAGTCAAGTGGGCCATAGAAAGCATCACTAGGAACAAAGCTAGTAGAAGTGATGGAATTGCAGCTGAGCTATTTCAAATCCTAAAAGATGATGCTGTTAAACTGCTACACTTAATATGCCAGCAAATTTGGAAAACTCAGAAGTGGCCACAGGACTGGAAGAGGTCAGTTCTCATTCCAATCCCAAAGAAAGGCAATGCCAAAGAATGTTCAAACTACCGCACAACTGCACTCATTTCATATGCTAGCAAGACCAAGCTCAAAATACCCCAAGCTAGGCTTCAACAGTACGTGAATCATGAACTCCACAAGCTGGATTTATAAAGGCAGAAGTTCCAGAGATCAAATTCCCAACATCTATTGGATCATTAGAAAAGCAAGAGAATTCCATAGAAATATCTACTTCTGCTTTATTGACTACTCTAAAGCCTTTGACTGTGTGGATCATAGCAACACACTGGAAAATTCTTAAAGAGAATGGAATACCAGACCACTTTACCTGCCTCCTGAGATTCCTGTATGCAGGTCAAGAAGAAACAGTTAGAAGCAGACATGGAATGATGGCCTGGTTCAAAATTGGGAAAGGGGTACATCAAGGCTGTATATTGTCACCCTGCTTATTTAACTTTTTATTCAGCTTACATCATGTGAAATGCCAGTCTGCATGAAGCACAGCTGTAATAAGACTGGCAGGAGAAATATCAATAACCTCATATATGCAGATGATACCACTTTAATGGCAGAAAGGGAAGAGGAACTAAACAGCCTCTTGATGAGGTTAAAAGAAGAGAGTGAAAAAGCTGGTTTAAAACTCAACATTCATTTTTTGATTGGGTCATTTATTTTTCTGGAATTGAACTGTAGAAGTAGCTTATATATTTTTGAGATTAGTTGTTTGTCAGTTGCTTCATTTGCTATTATTTTCTCCCATTCTGAAGGCTGTCTTTTCACTTTGCTTATAGTTTCCTTTGTTGTGCAGAAGCTTTTAAGGTTAATTAGGTCCCATTTGTTTATTTTTGCTTTTATTTCCAATATTCTGGGAAGTGGGTCATAGAGGATCCTGCTGTGATGTATGTCGGAGAGTGTTTTGCCTATGTTCTCCTCTAGGAGTTTTATAGTTTCTGGTCTTACATTTAGATCTTTAATCCATTTTGAGTTTATTTTTGTGTATGGTGTTAGAAAGTGCTCTAGTTTCATTCTTTTACAAAATGGGCCAAAGAACTAAATAGACATTTCTCCAAAGAAGACATACAGATGGCTAACAAACACATGAAAAGATGCTCAACATCACTCATTATCAGAGAAATGCAAATCAAAACCATTATGAGGTACCATTTCACGCCATTCAGAATGGCTGCGATCCAAAAGTCTACAAGCAATAAATGCTGGAGAGGGTGTGGAGAAAACGGAACCCTCTTACACTGTTGGTGGGAATGCAAACTAGTACAGCCACTATGGAGAACAGTGTGGAGATTCCTTAAAAAACTGGAAATAGAACTGCCTTATGATCCAGCAATCCCACTGCTGGGCATACATACTGAGGAAACCAGAATTGAAAGAGACACATGTACCCCAGTGTTCATCGCAGCACTGTTTATAATAGCCAGGACATGGAAGCAACCTAGATGTCCATCAACAGATGAATGGATAAGAAAGCTGTGGTACATATACACAATGGAGTATTACTCAGCCATTAAAAAGAATACATTTGAATCAGTTCTAATGAGGTGGATGAAACTGGAGCCTATTATACAGAGTGAAGTAAGCCAGAAAGAAAAACACCAATACAGTATACTAATGCATGTATATGGAATTTAAAAAGATGGTAACAATAACCCTGTATACGAGACAGCAAAAGAGACACTGATGTATAGAACAGTGTTTTGGACTCTGGGGGAGAGGGAGAGGGTGGGATGATTTGGGAGAATGGCATTGAAATATGTAAAATATCATATATGGAACGAGTTGCCAATCCAGGTTCGATGCACGATACTGGATGCTTGGGGCTGGTGCACTGGGATGACCCAGAGGGATGGTATGGGGAGGGAGGAGGGAGGAGGGTTCAGGATGGGGAACACATGTATACCTGTGGCGGATTCATTTCGATATTTGGCAAAACCAATACAATATTGTAAAGTTTAAAAATAAAATAAAATTTAAAAATAATAAATAATAAAACTCAACATTCAAAAAAACGAAGATCATGGCATTCAGTCTCATCACTTCATAGCAAATAATTGGGGAAACAACGGAAACAGTGACAGACTTTATTTTCTTGGGCTCCAAAATCATTGCAGATGATGACTGCAGCCATGAAATTAAAACACACTTGTTTCTTGGAAGAAAAACTATGACAAACTTAGACAGTGTATTACAAAGCAGAGACATTGCTTTGCTGACAAAGATCTGTATAGTCAAATATATGGTTTTTCCAGGTTTCATGTAAGGATATAAGAGTTGGACCATAAAGAAAGCTGAGCTCTGAAGAATTGATACCTTTGAACTGTGGTGCTGGAGAAGACTCTTGAGAATCCCTTGGACTGCAAGATCAAACCAGTCAATCCTAATAAAAATCAGTCCTGAATATTCATTGGAAACACTGATGCTGAAGCTGAAACTCCAATACTTTGGCTACATGATGGGAAGAGCTGACTCATTGGAAAAGACCCTGATGCTGGGAAAGACTGAAGGCAGGAGGAGAAGGGACCGACAGAGGATGAGGTTGGATGGCACCACTGACTCAATGGAAATGAGTTTGAGCAACGTCAGGGAGATGGTGAAGGACAGGGAGGCCTGGCGTGCTGCAGTCCATGGGGTCACAGAGTCGGACACACTAGGCAACTGAACAACCATCCCAGCTGGAATGTCAGTAGTCAATACGAAACAGTAGCAAAATGGCTAGTTAAAATAAGCAGTCTGCAGTCCTTGGGGCATAGAGTACCTGCAAAGGAAGGCTGGAGCTTTAGGGGACTTGCAGAAATCTACCCATATATTGGTATTTTGGAGTTCTCCTGGCTTTTGGTAGCTGCTGCAAGAAAACAACAAACTCCATCTAACTGGCTGACATGAAAGTCAACTAGAAAAAGCAGACAGTTTTATTAAAGAAAGCTTTTTTACCTGCAAGCAATACAACCAAACCCAGGAACACACAAATAAATCAGGTATCCTATAAATCGAAACAGACGCTCCCTTCAATAGAGACAAATTTCAAAAAGCTTTCCTTGCCTGAACGCAAGCCTTGGTGAGTAGAGCAAGGGCTAGATTTCAGCCCTCACTTGCCTCTGTGAAACTCACAAATATAAAACCATAAGAAACAGTCCTGGTAGCCAGTAATGGTTAGACTGCTGAAGTTCAGATCTCTTATCTGAATTTCAGCAGCCGTATTATTTGTTCCAGTCCGAATGCAGGGTGCTGATCAGGTAAATGTGATGTGCTGGAAAATGAAATGAGGGGATATTAGGGGTGCAGGAGTGGTAGGAGCCTGAACCTCCAGGCTCTCTCAAGTGCCTCTCCCTCATACTCAGTAGTTCCCATGACTCATTCCCAAGGGATACAAGCTGGGGAAGGAGCCTGAGGAAGCATATGACCTGGATCAAGCTTCACCACCCGCAGAAGAGCAAGTGACAGGAAGCCATTAAATCAAGACTAAAGGAAACAGAGGGATTCCTGAATCCTGAAACAAAAGTGGCAAGTCAAGGGACCAGAGTCAAACTATTTGACACATAACTTTTGTACCAGTTACCAGAAAATAAAGCATGCCACAATCACCTATAAAGGAAAAAAGAGGTGGGGTGGGCGGGGTGGAGGGGTATATTCATAAGCAACCAACAAAGATCTTAAAGAACTTATATAGCTAGGAAAAAAAAAAAATTCCTAGTCCAGCAAATAAAGACTTGTGACTGTTCCACCTTAAGACAATCCCTGATGCTACCAATAAGAAAAGAACTGCTAAGGCCCCTGCAAGGGAATCCTCCCCAAAGCCCTTCTCAGAGATGGCCATGAAGGACACTCAATAAGGGAAAATTTCTTAGCAGATAATCCTCAGGTAAACACAACCACTGGCCACAGAAGCCAGGCCAAGGTTAGGGAAGAAACTTAACAAAGATGCTTATGATAGCTCTGGGCTTCCCAGATGGTGCTAGTGGTAAAGAACCCACCTGCCAGGAGGAGACCTAAGAGACCTGGGTTTCATCCCTGGGTCAGGAATATCCCCTGGAGAAGGAAAATGGCGACCCACTCCAGTATTCTTGCCTGGAGAATTCCATGGACAGAGAAGCCTGTGGGCTACAGTCCATGGGGTCGCAAAGAGTCAGACACAACTGAAGCAACTTAGAACGCACATGATAGTCCCTGGCCACAGCATCTTCTGGACTACCCTGCACCAGGGTGATATGGACACTCCCTAGACCAATCCTGTACTTAAGTTTACAGAGCAGCTATCCTATACTTCCTTCACCATTATACAGTCAGATATGTTTTAGGCCATAATTTCCAAGAACATGAGGCACTACATGCAGATTTGATTGAGATCAGATTTCGTGATCATTTTAGAGGAAGAATAAAGATCACCCAGAAGTCTGTGGAATAATGACCATATAACACTAGCTCTAGATGTATCATAGGAATGTGACTTGTCTCTCATTAGGGACAGGCAGAGTACACAGTTTGTTCAAAAGAAAACGGGATCTCATGAGGTAGGAATATTTTGAAATGATATGTAGGGAACAAAATGTATCTGTGTAGACACACAGAGAAATGGATGCCAGTCAGCCAGGGACTGGACCATCGTAGATACCTGTTCTTGGTCCACCCAACATCATCCCCTTTATTCTGGTGGTTGTGTAGGTAATTATGAGAACAGAACCTCCATTTGCTGACAAGAGCCCTTCTAAAATTAGTATTTTCAGTTACATAGGTTTTGCACGCAGAGCTTGACAACTTTAGGCATTTGCTGACTTGCCTTTGATTACATAGCAAGTGCCTTAAGGACAAGATTCTGTCTTCTCAGAGTTCCATCAACCTTATCAGGTGCATACCAGCTGACAAAAAGCCTTGTACAATGTTCAGCACCCAGTGGACACCCAGTGAAAATTAACTGATGATGATAAATTATACTAGCTTTTAAGCTGTCACTTGATCCCAGTGTATAACAACCTTCCTGAATAAATCAAGCAACAGTTTGGTATTCAGTACCATTATAAACTTCTTCCTTCACCTTCACGAGTCTAGGGAATTGCTGTAAAAGCATAATATGAGGATGGTGACGCTATAGGAAAAATTCAAGAAACCCACGTTACAAGGGAATTAAAGATTCAGTTACAGATATCAAACTATGCATAGGGAAATACATCAAAAATACTAGTCAAGTGACCTTTTTGAAAACAGCCTAGGAAAAGTCAGTATACCAAATTATAGAGCTTAAAGTTTTTCCTCCTCCCTATAATAAAAGTAAATCCAACTTAATGTACAAGTAAAATTGCTTTCTCCTTGAGATTTCAGGAGTGGCAATGCAAATTGAGTTTCAGTTAGGAGATATGGAATCAGAGAAAACTAGGTACTGCTAACTGAACATTTAAAAAGTCAACTTATTTTCAGTAGTTTATACAAGGTAAATCAGAAGAAAAGCTTAAATTCTGTTATTATGAATTCCCCAGAGCTTTAACAGAACACATAATAGTTAAACTTCATTGGTGAGTATTTGTTATTAGAATAGCTTTTCATTCTTCAATAAATTTCTTTAAGATATGACCCAAGACAAGGAAACCTTTGTACTTTACTTCAAATAACAGCTCTCATTATAGATGATGCTGTCTCTGACATAATCTGAAAAACAGGTCTCCAAGCAAAGTTCTCAGAATTGACTCTAAGACTAGGATGGGCCTAACTGTCAGTCCAACCCCAACAGGAGAGCCTGTATTTCCTTCATAAAGAATTAAAAAGCTGCTTATCCCAGAAATGAACAACAATTTCAGAAAAATGGTGTAATACAATTTTCCAAGCCTGTGTAGGTAGATTCACAAATACACATTTAAAATTCTCATATGTGAACAATGGATGATAAATGTAAACATAATGGAAAGATTTCAATATAAAAATGCATAAGTGAAAATAACAATATTTTTCTCATTATCTTGTCTTCTCCTAAGATGAAATCTCTCCCCCCTACCTCCTTACAAGGCTGCTTTAAATTTTTGGAGCCTGATTGGTAGAATGTTAATTTTAGATTCTTGCCTTCACCAACATATCAAGATAATTTTAACTTCTGTGACAATAAAATGTTACCCAAACATACGCATCAGGAAATGACTTAAACACAAAGGAACAAGGTCATTAACCACATCTGAAGATGAGTGTGATTGAGACCGTTTATGCAAACATTTCTTCCTCTGATTTTGCCATTAAAACACAAAAAATTCATCAAGGTACCTTTGGCTGCATACTAAATTAAATACGTTATTGAAAAATATTTGTTGAGTACATACTCTTGTGCCAGCAATTGTGCTAGGGATAAGGGATTTACAGTGAACAAAACTTCTAAAGACCTTGCCTTTCAGATAGGTATTATCTAGCATAACAAGAAACCCAAAGATCGGACAGCTCTAGTATTATTAATTCTGCAGGTTCTATATTTTCACTGCCATCCTTGGCATGTCTACTTTTCCGTCTGACTTTTCCCCACATAGTTACAAGACTCCTTGACACAACTCCAGACACCACATTGAGAGATGATGACAGTCCTTGAAAAAAAAAAGGGAGCTCATTCCAACTGTCTCTTTTAAGAATACAAAAATGCCATTCCCAGAAGTCCTCCAGGAGACATCTTCCAGTTTCATTGGTCAGCAATGTCCCATGCTGACCCCAAACTGCCCTCCTGTCTGCTTCCAGAGCAAAATTTGTTAAAGGTCTGCTCTCTTCACCAGACAGGAGGCGCCTCTGTAGGAAGAAGCATGTCATTCATCCACTTGGATAGTCACTCAATGAGCATTTATTAAGTGCCCAACACTTCCTAATATCTGCTCCAGCACTTAGAAAGTGGTCATTTAGACAAAAATGAATGAAGGAATGGAATAAGACAACAATAATGTTCATTTTATACCTCTCAATTTCAATCATTTAAATAAAATCTTAAGTATATCTGCCATACCTAGAAACATAAATAAGTCTGAGGAGGCCTTACTAATAGCTGAGAAGAGAGGCGAAAGGCAAAGTAGAAAGGGAAAGAAGGTGGCATTAGTGGTAAAGAACCCACCTGCCAATGCAGGAGACATAAGAAAGAGAGGTTTGATTCCCAGGTTGGGAAGATGCTCTGAAGGAAGGCATGGCAATCCACTCCAGTATCCTTGCCTTCAGGATCCCATGGACAGAAGAACCTGGCAGGCTACAGTCCATGGGGTCACAAAGATCAGACAGGACTGAAGCAACTTAACACATACACACACACCCAACTGAATGCAGAGTTCCAGAAAATAGTAAGGAGAGATAAGAAAGACTTCTTAAGTGAACAATGCAAAGAAATAGAAGAAAACAATAGAATGGGAAAGACTAAAAATCTCTTCAAGAAAATTAGATATACCAAGAGAATATTTCATGCAAAGATGGGCACAATAAAAAACAGAAATGGCAAGGACCTAATGGAAGCAGAGGATATTAAGAAGAGGTGGCAAGAACACACAGAACTAAACAAAAAAGTCTAATGACCTGAGTAACCATGCTACTGTGGTCACTTACCTAGAGAAAGACATCCAGGAATGTGAAGTCAAGTGGGCCTCAGGAAGCATCACTAGGAACAAAGCTAGTGGAGGTGATGGAATTCCAGCTGAACTGTTTCAAATCCTAAAAGATGATGCTGTTAAATTGCTGCATTCAATATGCCAGAGTATTTGGAAAACCCAGCAGAGGCCATAGGACTGGAAGAGGTCAGTTTTCATTCCAATCCCAAAGAGAGGCAATGCCGAAGAATGTTTAACTACTGCACAGTTGCACTCATTTCACATGCCAGCAAGATTATGCTCAAAATACTTCAAGCTAGGCTTCAGCAGTACATGAACTGAGAACTTCCAGATGTACAAGCTGGATTTATAAAGGCAGAGGAACCAGAGAGCAAATCCTTTGGATCACAGAAAAAGCAAGGAAAAAAAAAAAAAACAAAACCTACTTCTGCTTCATTGACTATGCTAAAGCCTTTGACTGTGTAGATCACAACAAACCGTGGAAAATTATCAAAGAAATGGGAATACCAGACTACCTTACCTGCCTCCTGAGAATCCTGTATGCAGGTTAAGAAACAGCAGTTAGAAACAGACATGGAACAGACAGGTTCAAAATTGGGAAAGAAGTAAATCAAGGCTGTATATTGTCACCCTGCTTAATATTTAACTTCTATTCAGAGTATATCATGTGAAATGCTGGGCTGGATGACTCACAAGCTGGAATCAAGACTGGCGGGAGATATATCAACACCCTCATATATGCAGATGATACCACTTTAATGGCAGAAAGGGAAGAGGAACTAAACAGCCTCTTGACGAGGGTGAAAGAGAGTGAAAAAGCTGGATTAAAACTCAACATTCAAAAAACTAAGATCTTGGCATCCAGTCCCATAACTTCATGGCAAACAGACAGGGGAAAAAAGGGAAACAGTGACAGATATTGTTTTCTTGGGCTCCAAAATCACTGTGGGCAATGATTGCAGCCACAAAATTAAAAGACACTTGATCCTTGGAAGAAAAACTATGACAAACCTAGACAGCATATTGAAAAGCAGAGACATCACTTTGCCAACAAACGTCTGTATAGTCAAAGCTATGGTTTTTGCAGTAGTCATGTTATGGATGTGAGAGTTGGACCATAAAGAAGGCTGAGTGCCAAAGAACTGATGCTTTTGAACTGTGTGCTGCAGAAGATTCTTGAGAGTCCCTTGGACAGCAAGAATATCAAACCAGTGAATCCTAACGGAAATCAACCCTGAATATTTATTGCAAGGACTGATGCTGAAGCTGATGCTCCAATACTCTGGCTACCTGATTTGAAAAGCCAACTCACTGGAAAAGACTCTGATGCTGGAAAAGATTGAGGGCAAAAGGAGACGGGGGCGACAGAGGATGAGATGGTTGGATGGCATCATTGACTCTATGGACACGGGTTTGAGCAAACTCCAGGAGACAGTGAAGGACAGGGATGCCTGGCATGCTTCAGTTCATGGGGTGACAAAAAGTCGGACACGACTTAATGACTGAACAACAACAAGCACAACTGCCTTCTCCCATACCTCTCTGATAAGGCTTCGTCTACTTAATCCAGATGCTTTTTAGAACCTGTAGCAACTGTGTTTATTCTCCAAAGCTCCACAGCTATTCCACACACATTTTATAATTTATACAGCCATTTAGTGTCTATAATTTACAAGAACTGGAAAAATGAGAATGTCAAGTTTGTTCATCACCACTGACCTTGTATTATTTTAATCAAAAGAATGGTGTTCTGTTTCCAACAGTAGACAAAAATATGCAGATAATAACTGGAACTAGTTAAAAACAAAACAAAACAAAAAAAAAAACACCCAAAACTAAGATTGTTATCTTAGCACTTGAAGATAAAATAGTGGGTTAAAGTGCTGGGACTAAATAGAGGTGAAAAAAGAGACTAAACATTAAATGACAAATAAGACATAGACTATGCAAGTTGAAATGATGGTAAGTGCTATAAAAGAAAACTACTATTATTGGAGAGAACAAAAGGGAAACTATTTTGGTCTGGATACCCAGGAATGGCATTTCCACAGAGATCTGAAGGGGACAGGGCCTCACAAAGAAGATTAATGGGGTTCCAGGCCAGGCTAACAATTTGTGACAAGCCCTGAAGTAGAAGAGGGCTCAGCACACTGCTGAACTAATGGGAAGCAGAGTGGCTGGAGAATATTTGCACAGCTTTTTGGACCACATATTTATTGTGTAACTCAATTTATAAACAAATATTTTAGAAAAATCATAAACTGTGCTGCCATGAAAAATTCCTGGCAATAGTTTTCTAGATATTATGCTTCTTTACTATATAAGCCATTATTATGATAAATTATTCACTAAGACCACTCTCAGTGTAACTGACCAGAAGTTGGCTTAAAACTGTGAATCAAGACACTCTCAATAAAAGGGTTCTTAGAAAGTTACATAAAGGGGCCATCAACTGTATATAAATGTAAAATAAAACAACAATTTGGAATATTAGGAAACATTTATAGAAATCTTATCCTGTAATTACCTGCCAAGAAAGAAACACATAAATCCATTTCCCTGAAATTGTGCAAATTTATTTATCTTGAAATTGGGTGAAAATTGTTCTGAGGCTAGAGAGAATAGCATGAATTATTTGAAGTTCTTTAACAGTAAAATGAATGGTTGTGAGGGAATCTTGCTACTATCCTTATATATCTGTTCAGATTTTAGAAATAATTCTATCACTCTGATTTGTACTTATCTTCATATTTTATTCCAATTTCCTAAATCAGATTCCATTACTCAATTAAAACACAATTCTCAAGCAGTATGTCTCAACCTTTTTCTAACTCTACAGGGTTTATTTGAACAATATACACGCTTTAGTAACATCTTGGTGAGGTTTCAAAAAACACACTCTTCCTCCAGGGATTCTCCTGTCTCTTGCCTTGCACACTCCGCTGGAGAATCTGAAATTTAATACTGGAACTGTTACAGGAAGGCGGACCCCTTCCAGGGCCCGAAACTGGGCTCTTGTCTAATACTCAGAAATGAGTTTTCCGAGGAGACACATGTCCTGACAAAGCAAGAGATTTTATTGGAAAAGGGCACCCGGGTGGAGAGCAGTAGGGTAAGGGAACCCAGGAGAACTGCTCTGCGCGTGGCTCACAGTCTCGGGTTTCATGGTGATGGGTTTAGTTTCTGGGTGGTCTTTGGACAATCATTCTAATTCTGAGTCTTTCTTGGTGGTGCACGCATCACTCAGCCAAGATGGATGCTAGTGAGAGGGATTCTGGGAAGTGGACGGACACGCGGTGTCTCCTTTCGACTTTTCCCGAACTCTTCCATTGGTGGTGGCTTATTAGTTCTGTATTCCTTATCAGGATCTCCTGTCATAAAACAACTCATGCAAATGGTTACTATGGTGCCTGGCCAAGCTGGGCGGTTTCAATCAGTGTGCTTCCCCTAACAGAACCACAGATGGGTAGAATGCTGACCAAAAGTAATTTTTATCATGAAGGCAAACTCTTAAGAAAGACCAAAATGGGCAATTGGACAGTGCGTTGAATAAGTTTATCTACCAGGGGACCTTAAAATTTCTCTTAATGTCTAGTAATTATTTTCTATTAATATGGACTTTCAAATCCCACACTGCAGTTTACAAATCGCAAGGGGTAACCAGATATTTTCATTGATAATCAAAGATAATTTTCAAAAATTATACCCCAGCTTCTGACACTAACTAGTTGATTACCTCTGGAAAAAATGTTTACTTCTTTCTGCTTACTGAGAAAACAGAGGTAGAATGAACACACTGAACTCCAAGGTATCTTCCCTAACTTTAATATTATAAGACTATAAATCCATGATTCACTATCAACATGTAGAAAAACAATGTATATATGACATGGTGGATAGAAAACAATCTAGAAAAGGCATCAGTTTAAGTATCTACCTCATTATGACCTTGTCATTTAAAATCTAAGCCACCTAGATAATATCTATTAACATGGTTATTAAAATGTTCTTCTTTTTCTAGAGAAAGAAGTATGAGGCAGGGAGAAGGTATGACACCATAAATATAGACATTCATTGGGAGCAAGATTAACCTGAAGGGGTGGTCGTAGAGCACTGTTCCGTGCACAGCCAACAATGACTAACAAATGACTAATCTAACAAGGTCCACAGCTGGGGGACACTACTAGTGACCATGGTAGGTAGCTCACAGGAGGTGAGATGAAATCTCTGTTTTTTTCCCCCCAAAATTGGAAAACTAATGAACAGAAGAAAATATGGAAATAAGTACTTTTCTCTGGTCTGTAATATTTGGTTCATGACCATCAATGATTAAGGGGAAAGGAGGCTGGGACTGTGTCTGTCTTGTCATGCAGGGAGCTGACTGTCAACAAGCACCCTGTGATCAGTAAGTCACTTGCCCTTGTGCTCTGCTATGCCAGGTCCCCAGGGTCTGGGGCCTCCCTGGTTTAAATTCTCCAGTGCATCACTCTTCAGTTGTTTGTGAGGGTGGGAGTGGGGGTAACACAGCTGCTGAGATTCAGAGCGAGGAGGGATCTGATGGTCTAAGCTTTGTGTATGCACACTTTCCACTAGCTCTCTTCTTCCCCAGTCCAAATTTAACCCCAGACTCCAAGAGCCCTGGTATCTCCAAAATCTTAAGCTTTTAGTGGGTAATAAATGTCATACTGCATCATAAGAGTAAGTGACACTTGGTTCTGGCTTTCAGTGCTACTAAGTCAGTTATTATTTTTCCATCTCCTTTCCATATTCCAGAAAATTAACATTCCTGATCCACTGTTGTATCCTTGTCTGTCCTCTATCTCCTCAAATTCATGTCTTTTTAAATATTATTATTAATTTACTATCATTTAAGGGATATTTCCTAAGAGAAAGGGATATATGTTCAATGTGCCATGTTGAACACAACATGTTTTATTTTTTAAAATGAACTGAAAAAGACTCAGGGAAATTTGGCAAAATGTTAACACTTGTTAAAGCTGAACATGGTTGGTATCTTTGTATTTGCATATTGGTCCCCATTTTTAAAGTAGTTAATTTAGCATTAAGATAAGTCAGAATTCCATTTATTAAGCACATAAATCCACACAGAAGTGAATTCCGATTGATTAGTAACATAGGTAGAAGCACCATTTTATCCTGAAAACACCAATACAAGAGGTAGTACCAGGAACTAAAGACAAAAAGACTATCTTTTTGTAGAAGAATATTCTCTTGTATGGGGCTTCCCTGGTAAGTCTGCTGGTAACGAATCTGCCTGCAATGCAGGAGACCTGGGTTCGATCCCTGGATTGGGAATATCTCCTGGAGGAGGGCATGGCAACCCATTCCAATATTCCAACCTGGAGAATCCCCAGGGACAGAGGAGCCTGGCAGGCTACAGTCTATGTGGTTGTAAAGAGTCGGACATGACTGAGTGCCTAGGCACAGCACAGCATTCTCTTGTGTATATTTCTTATCTGATTGAGAGGCTTCATTTATTTTAAAATTAATATTCAGTTTTAAAGATAAGAAAGATCTGTGCAGTACACATTTTCTGATGATTTGTTTTGGGTAGTTATTTTTAGGATCATATGAAAGAAGCCAAGGTATTGAGTAACTTGTCTCTTCCCCCTGCTCCAGGATAACCAGTGAGAGAATCCAGAGATTCACACACCATTTTTTTTTTTCCTGGTCCTCTACTTAATATATTTCTGGATTAGCCTAAAAATGCAATTACAGAAGAAAGTCCATGCTTTTCAAGGCATAACTCAAAGGGGTCCTGTGTTTTGACCTTTAACCCAGGGACTAGTTACTCTCATCATTATTATATAATACTCACTTATAAACTTAGATTTAGTATTTCTATTTAGATTTCCATGTTTGACCCTTCACCAACCTCATGTGGTAGTGAGGGAAGGTACTCCTTCCATCTATATTCTCGAGATGCAGAAGCTGAAGCTGGATGGCGAGTGACTTCCCCAGTGCCACACAGCTAATGGGTTTTAGGCAAGATTAGAATCCAAATCACAGGACTCCACCCCTTACTGTTCTACACACATACACAGCCTTTCTCTGAGCACCACTGTTACATACTGCTGCTTTACTACCAGAAGGCTCCCTCCTGTCAAGATGGAGCTGGGAGACAAATCAGTCAAGATTTTGACTATTACTGCATTTTCACTTTTCCTCCAAATGCTTTGTCTGTTGAGAACTTGGGAGCCAAGCTAACTGGCTTGCCAAATATATACTTTCCTTGACTTTAAAAAAAAACCACTATGCCATGTTTATATCCATCATTATACCTCTAGTTCTTCCAAAGTCTTCATACATAATCATTAATAGTATGTGAGATTTCAGGGTTAGTTTGCAAGGCATACTAGAGTGGATTCCATCAAGCCCGACTAACTGGAAACTCTCAAAATTGAAGCAGCCCTTATGAAGACTTATACAAATTAAGTCATCTAAATAAAGAAACTTCTTTATAACATTCTGCAAGGAACTAAGTTTCTACCCCCACACCCCACCCCCACACCCCAGCCAAAGGACCAAGTTTTAATATCGTGTGCCAAAAAAAAAATCATAGATATACACTGAGGGTGAAGATGTACATAGTAATAAGCCTCTTTTCCAACAGAACATCCACACTATTTTCACATTTGTATTAATATGCAAAGAAGTAAAAACAACACTACACCTACAACTAAAAGGGAAAAGAATAAAACTATCCTGAAATGATTTAACAACGTCATCCTTACCCCCTCAAGAAATGTTATTCTAGGACTCTAAACTATCCATTTTTCAACTCATTGTAATTTACTGTTTCATACACTAAAATGGACACTAAAATCTGTCATTATTACTGGCCAAACTATAATCGCAGCTTCTCAGCCTGTCAGAACTGTAGATTCTGTAGACTCTGTGAGCTGAGTTATCCTAGTTTGTTTTTTAGGTCCAAGAACTAGTGGTTGGGCTTCTGTTTGTTTTTAGTTAAAAAAAAAATGCAGAAAATGAATACTCCCACATGTTTGTGCTTTTAGCACATTAAATATGCACTCTGAATGGTTCCACATAAATATGTTTACTTTAACACTGTAGATGTCACCAGAAAAACAAACTAAATTGAAGAGTTCTTCCCAGCGAGTATTGTAACAAACCCTTCATTTTCTGTAGGCTTAATGGGGACAAGGGGCTGATCATGAACTCAGTGTTTATCAAAATAAGCAAACCTGAGAAAAACAATGAGGAGCACAGTGATGAATCTTTGGCTAAGTAATGGAATCCATTCTCAGGAAGAAAACTCTTGAACATATTTAAAATAATGATGATGAAAGTGAAATATTTTATTTATGTGTCTCAAAAAATTAAGAGTTGATGGTAAACCGCTTGCATAGGATCTTCTACTACATATATTAGGTATACTATAACTTGATTCAAGTCCATGATAAATTGAAACCTTTGAACAAAGTCCTTCAAGGTTAGAATGATTAGGTTTTCTACTGTGTAAGTATGGAATATTTATTCCTGATAGTAAGATAGTTCATTCCACAGAGCTAGTTTCTTCATTTTTACTTAATAAAGTCAATTTATTCCAAACTCTATTCCTTCTTTCCTCCCTCAGAATATATTTATTGTATAAATCTAAGTTTTGTTACTCTGTAAGTGCTTATTTTTCTGCAGTAGGTTTATTATGCAGTATTTTGTAAAGAGTTAACTCATAATAACTATATAACCAAACCCTTTTGAATGCTTAAATATTGTGATACTGATTATTTTTATACAAGCAAATGATTATTATTTGGTTTATTGGCTACAAACAATGGTGCCAGAAGTTGTATAGAACTAATGTTTTCCAAACAGGGCTATAAATATTTGCTATTCTTCTTCTTTATGGTGCCCAGTTCTAAGTAGCAAAGTGTGAACTTTTATATACTAAGAATGGTTTGAAACTGCCCCCAATAAATCTTCTCAGTCTGAGGCTACACTTCCATATCATTGAAAGAAATAGCTGATATTGCACAAAGTTTTGAAATACAGTCTTCTCCAAAGTATAGCTTCATCAGCAATTTATTTTAACATCCACATTTCCCTCTCAAAGAGAATTAAAACTAATTATGTATTGTCCCAAATGCAAAGATACCACTGATACCATATGAATTCATATATTATTCAAAAAGCTGATTTTTTTTTTTTACTTATTAATATGACTCTTAGGTAAACTGTATCTCCATTATAAGAGACTTTGCTCTACTCAAAGAACAAATTTTGTTCTAGCTATAATAATCATGGAAATATTCTTTCCAATATATTTACAAACATTTTGATACAGTGTTTGGAAGGCTGCTTATTTCAGAAATTTTTAACTAAAAATGACAGCTTATTCTAATTCAGGACTGAGTGTCTAAATAAGATGAAAGACATAAGCATTTGTAATTCTTCAGAAAAAAACAGGCAAAATGGTTTTCAAACTTGAAATACCTGACCCACATAATATAAACCTTGATTTTGATTTAATAAATGTCAAGATTACTAAGATACACCATAATGCCTTACTGTCACAAATTTTAAAGTCTTTTCATTGTGCCAGTTAACAAGGCTACATGTATAAATTATAATCATTCTTACCAGCGTTATAAAACTTAAAGTGTTACATAGCAAAATTAGAAGAAACACATTCTGAACGATGTGAACAGCTCTTGAGAAAACAACTTCCTCAAAGGCTCAGAGCTAAGCCAAGTGGCCAGCACCTGGGCTCTCCCAGTAGGCAGCGATATCCATCAGATCCTCTGGGTCTTAGAGTCACAACTTAAAAAAAAAAAGTCTTCAAATGTAAAAACTAATTTTCAGCTTACTGTACAAGCTTATTTGTTGTAGGGCAACACATCTGATTGAAAACTTTAAAAGTTCTAAGTCTGAGCTGTGCCTCAGAACTAACTGGGGAGCTTTTACTAGTTATGATTGCCCAGGCCCTACTCCCAAATGATTCTGAGGTCATTGGTCTGGAGTGGGGCCTGTTTTTAAGCTAATGTAGAGATGAGAACCACTGCTTTGCACACAGGAGTATGACTGTAGAATCATATTCCCGCCCATCCACATCCCCCAGATGTTCAGCTTCCATTATTAAGATCTTTTTTTTCCTGCAATAGGAAAATGCCTATATTCATACCACAAAATGAATGGCAGATGCCAAGACTCTCTGCCTATCTCTTGGAATGAGAACAAGTTTTCATGGAGGCAATGAGTAAATAGTTCTGAAAATTAAAGAAGCCATTTTCCTAAGATGTCAAGTATATATTAAGCCTAGCAATTGTCTTGCATTTAACAAAGATGACATTCCAAAGGAGTACAGTAGGTTGCAATTTTCCCAACTTTTTTTCCTGACCTAAGACAAAGGCAGGATGCAGTCATATCATTTATAGTGGTAGAATGGCAATAAATATCAACTAGGAAATGAATTAGAATTTTCAGTTTGGAATAAGTTTATAATCTGGGAAAACTGCCATTTCCCCCTGTGATTTTAATGCATTCTCTAGAGAACCACAAACAGCATAGTCCTTAGCCTTCCCTCTGCTCCACCCCCACGTGAGAATCACTGCTAGGTACTCTGAAGATCAGCTCTGCAGCCCTAGGCACACTGCTTGACTTTTCTGAGCTCAATGTCATCTACAGGTAATAATATTTACTCCACCTGCCTGATAAAGTTGCTGATAGGCCAAGTTAGATCATGAATATGAAAAAAATTTCATTAACTGTGAAAAACTCTAAGTAATAACATTGTTAATATAACTAATAAAAAGCATTCTTTGATATGCATGAACTGTAGACTGAGAAATTAGCTCCTTAAGAGAAGCAGAGATAGTCAGTCCACCTTTTAAGACAAATTACTAGAGCTTAACCAATTCAAAGCTGTCAGTCTCCTACAGAGAAGCTAAGTATAGTCAAAAGGTACCGATTTTCATTTATTCAACAATTAACATGTACGTCCTGGGAACCGACTCTCATGCATGGCCCTGGGCTAGACATGGTGAGGGCTACAAAACTGAGCGAGATGCCAATTCTGCCTTTAAGGAGCCTTCAGCTCAGTGACAGGGAAGAGGGCCATCCACACAGGCACTACAACTTTGAAATTAATGAGTCCTTTAGGAGAGAAGAAGATAAACACTCTGCAAATCCAAACAAGGGAGAAATCACAGATGTCTGGCTGGAGATATGGAAATATAGGTAACTCACATGAAGCTTGGGAGAAGGAAATCCTCAACAGATAGAAGGAAGAGCGAGAGGCATATTTTGGCTAGGAGGAAAGTTCATGAAAGGAAGTGGAGGACAAAGTAAAATTTATTTTATTACTACAGTTCATCCAAAATAATTTACTGAAAACTTATTGTTATCCAAGAGTAATGCTAATTGCTGGGAATTCAATGTAAAGCCAGCAAACATTAGATATGTAATAGCAAAAATCAATTACGAATTGTGACAAGCATCGGGAAGGAAAAAGTACTAAGAGAAATAGGGAAACACATTTCAGTTTGAGTGGTCTGGGAAAGCCTCCTTTTGGAAGTGACAGTGAAGTCTGGAGGGAGACGTGGAATGCAAAAGCCTATAAACAAAGATACTCAGAGCATCTTAGGGACTAAAAGAAAGCCAGTCATAAATACAGAGGCAGGGAGAGAGTGACAGGAGGAAGAGGAATTTCAAACTAGAAACATGTCCTGTCAAATTTTACAGAAAAAAAGAAGGACTGAGAATAGACCACTGGACTAAGAAAAGTGACCTATAAGAAGACTAATTTAGCTGTCTTTAACTTTTTCATGACAGATTAAGGTAGGCTAAGGTATTAGCTATATAGAATTGGTTTTGAACACCAGGAGCTGATACTTAAATAGAACCTAAAACGTCTCAGTGATGAAGGAATTAGGATATAATATGATTCCTTATAAAACAGTGTCATAAAAAGGCAAGGATAGACCACAAGTGGAAGTCAACCAGAAACTGTATATCTAGTAGTAGCAGAGATGTATCAGTTGACATTAGAGACCACATATTTATACCACGGGCTTCCTTGGTGGTTCAGATGGTAAAGAATCTGCCTGCAATGCAGGTGACCACAGGTTCGATCCCTGGGTCGGGAAGATTTCTTGGAGAAGAAATCCACTCCAGTATTCCTGCCTGTATAATTCCATGGACAGAGGAGTCTGGTGTCTATAGTCCATAGGAGCACAAAGAGACGGACACGACTGAGCAGCTAATACTTTCACTTTCTTTCATTTAGACAGAGCTCCTCTTCCTGCTACACATTTCTGGTCTATGATCCATAGCCCTTGGAACATGAAGTGAGAAGACGGATGGTATGGTCAGCTATCTAAGTTTCAGTGTAAGTTTGGCAGATACAGTATAAGTTCATAGAATTTAGGGGATAGTAAAAGATCATTTGCAACTCCAAGATGGCCATGAAAAAATGGCAGGTGAAGTGAAGGAGGAGATGAGAGACTATGGGGAAAAAGTAAATAGTTAGCAGGTTAGGCATAATTAAGGTAAAGTGTAGGAAGAAATGAGAAAGTTAATTTCTGATTTCAAAATCTTAAAATAGAGTAGATCTCATTGGTGGCAAGGTCCAAGGTGTGTCCATATTTGTAAGATAGCTAGAGTGAAACAGTTAAAATGGGCAAGAAATGATGTGATTTCAAAGAAATTAAAAGAAGCTCTACATCAGTCAACTTAGGGAAGCCTGACTTAGAGGACAAATAAGATAACAGTTAAGCAAGCTCCAGGAGTTGGTGATGGACAGGGAAGCCATGTGTGCTGCAGCCCATGGGGTCACAAAGAGTTGGACATGACTGAGCTGAACTGAACTAAGCATAGATCATGCTAGAAGCTAGAGCTGAAGGCATGAATAATCACAACAATATTATATCCAACACACGTTTACACAAGGACCAATGTACCACCAACACCCCTCAACCACCTTTCCAGGCATCAGATGGCAACTAGACTCAAATTTAAAGTTGAAATGATGAAAAGATTCTGTAGCCTGAAATTAGCTGTTCGCCCTTCCCTGAATTAGTTTGTCTGAGTCCAAACAAATTTCAATTTCATGGCAAAAGTATTATTCAATCCTCTATTTAAAAAAAAAAAAGACTCATATCCATATTTATATATACATATATATAGTCTTTGAAATTTGATAAATTTAAAGGAATCTTTTGTTTAAAAAATTAAAAGGCAAGTTGTGCATATCTAAATAAACACCGAATGGCTTTTGCTCTCTTTCAAAAAGCCAGACCTCAAGTCAACCCCTTTAAATTGGCTCAAGTAAAAACTATTGAAGACTTAAATATGTAAGAATATGGGTTTAATTTTACATTCCCAGTACTAAGTTTTCTTATTCAGAGCAATTTGGGTAAGACTTCTAAAAATTTACTGCGTAAGGGGCAAGTGCAACGAGAAAAGTCTAACTCAGAGGACTAGTAGGACGATGTTAATTACACCCAGATCACACTATCGCTAGGCATGCTGTTGTCACTGACGCAACCTACATTATCATTCCACTTTGTGATTATAACAGCACCTTGGTAATGTTGAAAGAACACAGAGACGATAACCTGCAAAGAAGGCCTCTAAATATATGACACATGAATGAATCCTTTTCATAGAGACAAGCAATGTATGGGCAGCATCCAAAGATGAGACAAACGGTCTTATTATCATCACACCAGCATGAATCAATTATTTGTGACATTTGAGACTGTGGGAATCTTTTTCCTTAAATCTCCCAATCTAAGTTCTCAAGAACCATGGAAAATGTATTTAATTAAATAACATGCCAAAGCAGAACAAATTTCTCCACCCATTCTCTTCTCTGGTTCACTTAATACAATTTCACCCTCTAATGCCAGCATCTGGGGGTTTTAAAGAGAGATTTCCCTGACTTCTGTGTCTCCTGCTACAGAACCCAGGGACTTAGGAAGAATCCAGTTTCTAGTAGAGAACCATGGAGTTCAGATTTACCACCGAGTCCTAAAGGACTCTTTAAAGAATCACGGGACAAGTCACAGTATTGACTCCCAGCTGTGCTATGGTGAAGAGCAATGGGGCTCCTGAAAGGAGTGGAGGGGACTTCCATCAATCTGCTGCAGCCCCTCATTCTCAGCACTGAGCCTGGGTAAAGCTGAAGCCAGCTTTACCAAGAGCTGGATAAGAGCTGGGAACCACTGCCTCCCTCCTTTCTGGCAGCTGTTTTTATAGCTATATGAGCTACTCATGCAGGGGACTAACAACTTATCAACGGATGTGACGAGTCCTAAAAAACTTCTTCATTCTTGTATTTCAGAAACTTACTAAAAAATTACAAAATGGGTACAAGGTAATATTTTTTGCACACCAGAACAAAATCCTTGCTCTCTCAATGCTTCACTGGCCCAGCTTCATGGGCATGTGACCCATGCAAGAGCATTGAGCAACAAGTTTAAAAGCACCCGTGCACTTGGTTTAATGCTCTGCGGTTGCCATTGTGAAATTCATAACAAGTCTTCCACAAGGGGCCCTGCAGTCTCATCTTACACGGTTCTCCACCTTCAAAATGACATAGCTGGTCCTGTCTTCTTCAGACCCTAAAGAAAGCTGAATCTCCTGGCTTACCTGTGACCTGAGCATTTCCTACAGGTAACTGGGATCTAATGTAGCTTTGGGAAATCAGCCCCTTAACCTCATCATTTTTGCTACACAGGAGAATTTTCTTTTTAAAATATTATTGCTTTTAATACAATTAAATAATTCACCTAATGGGGAAAAAATGCAATGCAGAAGAAAGTATACACAATATTAAATAGAGTCTTCTTCACCAGTATATCCTCACTCAATTTCACATTACCAGAGATAACTATTGTGAGGACACATCTTCCATTAAGAAAAATAAATAAATACACACATATATTAATTTGACACACACACACTGATTAATTTTATCTTTTTTTTAAATTCTAATTCTGTATGTCTACTAGATGGAGAAATCCTTTGAAGTGAAGTGAAAGTGTTAGTCGCTCAGTCATGTCTGATTCTTGGCAATCCCATGAAGTGTAGATTACCAAGCTCCTCTGTCCATGTGATTTTTAAGGCAATAATGATGGATTGAGTAGCCATTCCCTTCTCCAGGGGAGCTTCTGACCCAGGGATTGAACCTGGTTTCCTGCATTGCAGGTAGATTCTTTACCATCTGAGCCACCACTTTTCACTAGATGGAGAAGATTCTTTAGAATCTACCAATAAAGATAACCAGCAACTTCAAATCATGTTTATTATTTTTCACTCATTTCAGAGTCCTCAGCTGCATTCATTCAGAACAGGTGACTGATGGTAGCACAAAGGAACAAAGACCCAGAGATAACCAAGTGACTGCCTTATCCCAAGCCACTAGGCTATTGTGAGAAATTCAAGAGATTAAGAAGCAAGAAAAACACAGATAAAGCCCTAACTCTGCCATGTTGATTGGTAGAAACATGGATTTCTGTTTTCTCACCTGCCAAATATGGCAATTTTTATGAAGCTTCCAAATCCTCTTCCCAATTGAAGTCTTAGATTTAGGAAAAGCTATTTCCACCACCCATCCTCAGTTTCACACTCAGTCCTTTGTCCTCACCTGGGATTGTTCCACTGCAGAAATCTTTAAGTTCCTATTTCCCATTCTCATTATCCGTCTTCTCTTTCCATCTATCCCATTCACTTACTGCATCTATACTTACTTTTGTTCCTTAAAAAAAAAAAAATCTTCAGGGATTCATTAGTCTCATTGGTTTTTCTTTTTTATTTGGAAGATCCTTCCAGTCTTTACTTCTTTCCCTACCCATTTGATATTCACGACTCATCACCTGAAGCCCTCGTTGGACAATGTCCTTAAACCCTTTGCCCCACTGTCCTTTCATCACCACTATCATTTGCCCAAACTAAAACCTTGGTCTTCCTTCCAGCTCCTGCCAGTCCCTTACCCAAGATGTCTTACTGATTGAAGCTGAATCCACCTACTTCCTGCAACCCCACCTGCCACTCTACCCCAGTCCAGGCCACCTTCTTTTCTCAGTTGGATTAATAACAATAGTCTCAGTTGTTCTCTTAATGCCTTCAGCCCTTACCATTTTAAACTACTGAAAAGCAGTCATCCTAAAATATAAACTAAAATATAAATTTAAGCCGTTTCTACCTTCCATACCCTCCATCTTCCCTTAACCTTTGTTAACAGATTCTTTCCCTCCATCTCTTCACTCCTCATTAACAATTTACATCCCAGCTTACACAAAACTTCTCCACCTTTCCTCAAACTAGCCACGTTCTTTCTTATCTCTAGACCTGTAGGTGCACTGTTCTTTAGGCTTCGAACACTCTGGCTCCACCCCTGCCCCTGCTCTGCCTGAGTTGGCCAACTCCTTCAGGTGTCATCTCAGACATCACTTCCTCTGTAAAGCCCCCTCGGACCCTCCTCTACCTGAGCATGTTTCACAAATGTGAGCACAAAGCCACCTGCAGTTATTTATCATAGCATTCAAAACACACACTATCATTTCAAGATGAACTGTATGTTTCTTCCACCAGACTAAATTCTGAATGCGGAGACCACTCCTGTATCATTCATCACTGTATCCAACACAACAGTTTTGGCAAACTATTAGCACCCCGTCGTAATGTAACCAATTTTTTATTCAGTTTTCAAAGTTATAGTTTGATTCCTAATCCTGAAAATTCATTATAGTAACACATTGTACAAGCATTAATCTCTGCATAAATTCACAGAGTGTTCAGACCCAGGAAGTTTGAGGTTTGAGAACTAAAATTATCTAGACCACAGTGTTTATGGTCTTGATCATTGAAGGTTATTTATTTCTTCAGTGGTTAGCATTTTCACGGTGGTCTCTAAACTAGTTCCCAAGCCTCAGCTCCTCCCTCTAGTTCAATGAACTCCCAAGTGGAAAAAGAGTAAGTCTGGTTTCCTCACTGAGCCCTCGTCTACCACTTGTACTTCAATACCATCTCATCTCACCTCAAAAAGATCAAAAGATTTTAGGAATATCTGAAAATCTTAATCTTTAACAAGACAGCTGCTGCTGCTGCTGCTGCTGCTAAGTCGCTTCAGTCGTGTCCGACTCTGTGCGACCCCATAGACGGCAGCCCAACAGGCTCCCCCATCCCTGGGATTCTCCAGGCAAGAACACTGGGATGGGTTGCCATGTCCTTCTCCAGCGCATGAAAGTGAAAAGTGAAAGTGAAGTCGTTCAGTCGTGTCCGACTCATAGCAACCCCATGGACTGCAGCCTACCAGGCTCCTCCGTCCATGGGACTGTCCAGGCAAGAGTACTGGAGTGGGGTGCCATGCCATTGGCTTCTCCGTTACCAAAGAGCAGTAGGATGTAAAATGAAAACTAAATGAATCGTGGTATTTGATAAAGGTGAAAAGTGAAGTAATACATTAAATAACATTAATAGGAATCTAAGAATAATAAAAAAATATATTTTATAGATACAAAACATAAAAACTAACTGAGAAGGGCAGAGAGAAATATGAGAAGAAACAAGAAAGGAGAGAGAGGAGGAGGTGGGGAGTTAACGAGAAAGCAAGCGAAGGAAAAACGAAGGAAGGAAGGGAACTGAAGCAGTCTCAGACTTTTTCTTATAAATAGGCAAGAAAAATAAGGAATAGGGGGAAAGGCTCTAACCAAAGTGTCATCCCTAACCACCTCCACAGACAATACACATTATCCAGAACGCTGCCACAGTTCACTTAGAATGCTTCAAAAGAGCCTTATCAATGAATAGCAGTCAAACTTAGGACTTGACAGCTTTACATCATTAGAGCATCTGTGGAACTTGAAAGTTAATTAAATGAACCAGGTGTAGCTGGGGAGTAAGAAGGCTGTGTGTGTGTGCTCAGTCATTCCCAACTCTGCCACTCCATAGACTGCAGCCCGCCATGCTCCTCTGTCCGTGGAATTCTCCAGGCAAGAATACTGGAGTGGGTTGCCATTTCTTTCTCCAGGGGAGCTTCCTGACCCAGGGATAGAACCCTTGTCTCCTGCGTCTCTAGCAACAGCAGGCAGATTCTTTACCACTGAGCCACCTGGGAAGCTTACCTAAGAAGGGGGTTAGAAGGATTAAAAGGAAAACGGCAATGATTTAGAATGTTCATCATAGGACCTTAAACCTGAAATAATAGAAGCAAGATGGGTAAAGAATCTCTTCCCTCCTCTCATTAATTCAATACACTTAAGTAATCAAACATTTATTAAGCATAAACCATGTAGCAGCAACTGTGCTGGCCTCAGTCATGGACATAAGTATTAATGTCTCAGAAAAACCTGGTCTCTGTATCCAGTATGTCTGGACACGTAACCCATCACAGAGAGTGGAGAAAAAAGCCTTATAACTGATACTTGGGCCCAAGAACAATCATAATAAAAACTGATAAATTCACTTGAGTGCTTACCCACTTAGCTCTGTGCTAATCAACATGTAATATGCATTTTCTTATATAACCTTTAAAATAGTACAATGAGGTATATAGAATCAGTACCTACATTCTAAAAATGAGAAATACAATCTCAGAGAGTTTAGGGAACTTTCTCTATGCCATTATTAATGATGCATCCAGGGTCTGGACTCTGGCATTCAGCTTCTATTGCTCTCCAGGACCCTGAACCTAAGGTACTTAAAACAAAACATGGACAATGGTTCTCCCTAGCTTTTAGGGCAGAACCCAGATGAGCATGGAGTAATGCACCTCTAGGAAAAAGTGTGTCAGGGAACTTGAGCTCCATTCTAGAACAGTCTAAAATGGCTGTCATCGACCAATATGGGGAGCCATCAGAAATGGCTTATGATTATCCACCCAACCCTGAAACCAAACCATGAATTGGTTTTGGAACAACTGATGGTTAAAGATTCCTCTCTATAGCAACAATTAAAGCATCTGAACTGTAGCTACATAACCATTTGGTCAGCATATTGAAAAGGATAATTTTTCTGAGCGACAAATAGAGGAGTAAACGCTGAGCACGGTGGAAGTCACCATGACTTGCTCCCAAATATGAACTCCCACATGAAGAAGCATGAAGTATTAAGGAAAGAATCTCCAATTAACTATGAAACATAACAGGAGAGCCATATTTCCCAGTCCTATTGGGTGGTACTTATGCGAGGTGGGAGGAGAGCTTGTTTATGCCTCTTCTGTATAAAATGAATTCTAAAGAAAACCAAATAATACTGTGATGTGCGTTCAAACATGAGTGCCACTGAGAAGATTTAAATCCAAACCTCTCAGTTTTCTTTCCTTACATTTAAAGTTAAAAATGCTCTAAGTATATACACAGTACACCTGAGTAGTCTCTGCTTTTCAGTATTTTACATAGAGGAAGCGTTCTCTAATGTAATGAAATGGTATTCATTAATGGGTGATCAGTAATAAGTTAGCAAAGGCTGGTAAAAGAAATGAGAGTCCCTAACAGCAGAGCCTCTGGATGTTGTGAGGAAACTCAGCGGATGCCAAAAGGAGGATTTCAAGTAGAAGCAAGAGTGAAAAAGCACAACGTACCAGCTCAGTAAAGAGGAGGCGATTGTGAATTAGAGAGAGAGGCTTGTGTTTTACGACCAATTAAGTGCTTACTATTATGAGAACTAAAACCTCTTCAAAATGAATAAATGGGTTAAATAGAATGGGGATTACCATTTAAGTAGAGCATTCTAACTTTGCTTCAGATCATGGGAATTCTACAAAATCACAAAGGAGAGAATTAGCTGAGCAAAATAGTTTAATTTAATGGGAAATTTATTTCAGAAGGGAAGCTAAGGAAAATTTCTGGAGTGAAGTAATGACATTTAGAATTAGGAGACGTTTATGTAAAAAGTGATGTCCAACTATAAAGTTAAGTAGTAAGAATTTTCAGAAAGACCCAGAAAAATCTGAGACACCTGAGGCACTTTAGAAAGAAGAAAAATGTAAGCTCTCCATAGGAAATAATTAGAATAGTAGAATTTGACCTAAATTAAAGAAAAATTTACTCATGCCTATGAGTATAGGCACAGTAACACACACACATGCACACACACTCACAGATATACTCCTTCCTACCTTAGAAATCCCCCCAAAGACCGAGATCAAAATGTTACTTCTATTCCTTTTCTAGTCTAATTAAAACATGAAATGTTGCCTATTGCCTGTTATCAGTTTATGCATATTATGGATTAAATAGAAAAATTAGTATTAATTGAGGATGTCACATCACTGCAACATTTATTCCACCAAATCAGAGGACCAGTGATTATTAAAACAAGGCATAGCTCCAAATTATATACTGTCCCACATATGCTAATCTGAGGGGAAAAGCCAGTGTTAGCCATAGAAAGAGACTCTTATAAATTCTAAAATGGAAGCCCCATTCCAGAAATTAAATACCAGAATATTTTTCTCAGAATACAAATGGCTTTTAAATTGTAAAAAGAATAAAAAAATTATTAAAAAACAAAACTCTCCCAAACTTCCTCACAAAACCTTCTTATGTTTTTAATTCTTATTTGATTTAGATTTTTTTTTATAACAAACTTCAGTGGTTGGAAATATCTTTTTAATTTAAATTTCATAAGAAACAGAGCTACAATGCACATTCCCTGACCAGATTGTGTGTGGCCTATTTATTCGAAATGTTTGATTCCATATGGATTTCTACTCTTTATTTATAACTTCAAGAAAAGATTCTAATAAGTTAGCAACTCAAGGACAACTGATTTGAAATCCAGACCTTGAGAGCACAGTCCCTCAGGTCTGCCACCTGCGATGTTTTCTAGAAGGACCAGGGAAAGCACACAAAGCTGGAAATCTGTGTAGAACCTGCACCCAGTGGGAGCCACAAGTGGGTGGTCCACTGAGGTCAGGGTTAAAGTTCACAGAATAATTTGGAAATTATTCTCAGCTTGGATCTCGTTTATGAGGCCTGAGAATACACCCTTTAATTAGAATACAATTTCCAAAGCAGCCACTCCCTTGACTTTCCAGAGCCCAGTTATTCTCAGAAAAGTAAAAACAGCCTCGTCACACTGACAGCTAACAGTCCCCTATAAATTATGCCTTAAATGTCCAACAAAAAAGGCAGCAGGCATCCGGGACAACAGAGGTGTTAGCTGCCAGCCCTCACTCACCACTCTCAAGAATAGATAGAGAGAAGTTGCATTCAACAGCAGAGTCACTCCCCTTTGCTTCTTGCTTATGCAGCTGAACTGTCCCATGGAAGCTTGGAAAAAGAGTGGGTTGCACATTTGAAAATGTTCCCACACCCCAGCCGGCCTTATTTTTCTGATGATCCCTCCATCCAGCCAACCTCGCACTACAGTGGGAAACTAAAATCAATTCCATGAGAGCCAGCTGTCCGCCTCTTCCACGGTGCTCAGGGAGCCACACAGGACTCCTGGCACAGGAGCCAGCCCAGGCCTGACTCACGCAGATGTTCCCCTCCTCCCCATGCAGCTCTGAGCCACAGCCTTCTTTCCAGGGCTATTGTTATTACAAAAGATGCACTAGGCCCCCAAAAATGCTCTAGATGCTGAAGTAAGAGGAAAACACACATCTCTCTAACTGCAGGGTTAAGAGAGACAGACGCTAAATGACGCAGAGATGGCCAAGGACTCAATGGGGAAAGCCAAAGATGGAAAGTCAGGCTAGCTTAGCAGACGTTAGTGTCTGGGAGTTGGAACAGCAAAAGCTATCAGATTATCAAACTTGCAGATGCTATCCAGGCTTGAGTTGGTTTTAAAGATGACATAAAGTGTTCCATTTTGGAAAACCCACATATCAAATTTTTCTGTAGACCTAACAGAGTAGCCTTTGTCTAGAGAAGTGTGACTGGGAAAATAACAAAAATGTAGTTTCTGAAATCTGTCATCAGAATTCATAATCCAAAGTCACCCACAAATATGTGGAAATTCTCAGCAACTTATGTTTTGAGTAAGAGCAGCATTACTGTCTTTGGCCATTATCTTCTGATACCCATTCATCTGTCAATTTTCCCAGCCACTCTCTCAAAGGAGGTAATAAATCTCTCTCTCTGGATTCTTTCAGTGTATGTTAGTATGTGTACCTAGACAGTTGTTCCCAAATACTCCAGTACCCCATGATACAGGCTGCATCATTATCTCAATTAAAAAAACTATTTCATGCACTTTACAATATTTATCACTGTCCATAATCAATATAGACAAGAGAGAGGAGTCTGTTTTAAATCCATTCACTTTAATGATGTGAGTACTGTGGCTAAAATGAGTTTCATCAAATAGCACTAAAATTTTTTAACACAACATGACTCTCCATATCCTTATGCAATGGTGGTTATATTTTAGTTTTTATCCTACAAGTTCTTATTCATGTTTTTCCAAGTGTGGGCCTTGGGAAGGGAAACTGGTGAAATAAATCAATTAATGAAACACACATACTTAAAATTCTATGAATACAGGGGGAAAAAAACAAGCAAACAATCATGCTTCCCAAAAGGTAAAGTTAAAATTGTCTGTAAGACCCTGTCTCACGCTCTCTTGTTGCTGAAAAATCACAGATAAAATATGCTAGTATCTCACAAACCCTTAAGTTTCACAATAGCAGTGTCAACATTTAGAAAGAAGATGACCAATATATGTTTTGGAGATAAATATTTACTTGAAATAATTTTTTTTTGATTCTTTGGAAAAGCTGAATAAATCTTGCTCCTAATTTCTGAGTTTCACTTCCTTTATATTCCCTTCCCCAGTAGAAAAGTGTAAAAAACCAAAATAGTTCTAAAATTAAACTAAAACACAGTCACTTTTAGAGCTTTTGCTTGAAAACTTTACGTCTCCTTCTATAGTGTTTTTATTGTTTTTTTTTTTTCTTCTACAAAGTTGGCTTTTTCCTTCTACCTGCTTTTTTCTGTTTGGTTTCAATTGTAAAAAGTAAATGTAATAAGTAACACAAAAAAGTTTCAGTATTCTAGAGTTGTCTGAAGAATTAAATTAAAAACAAAAAAAAGTAAAGTAACACTTGATTCCCAGAATAAAATTTTCCTCTGTCCTCTGAAAATGTGAAAAGTGACATGGATAATTTGGTTACCATAAATGATCATTTCAGATGTAGTACTCCTAAGGCCATCCAGGCATGGCACAGCACAGTGGCGTTCTTTCTGTATGCACATTCACTACACAGAATCTTGCACTATATGGCAAATTCATCTTGAATCCACCAGTGGGGATTCAGCGGCCAGAACAAGCACAACCTGCCATCAGCATAGATTCCGAATAGCACTTAAAATATACTGGTGTTTCTGGACATTCCCAGAGTAAAACAGAACTAAACCAAAGCTTATTACATATTCTACAGAGCAATTTTAAGAAGAGGAAGAGAATAAAAAGAAGCTAAGTAGTAATAAAAGTGTTAACTGTGAAAAAACAGTTTGGAATCATTTGGCCAGAACAGGGACCACATGGCGTTACCAAAACACTACTCACTGTCCTCTACCTCATCTCTATCTTTTTAGTTTCACTGTCTGTTTATACGGAGACTTGTCCAACTTCTACTTAGTTGTTACTCAAGAAGGAATTAAGTTTTGTCTAAATCTCTCTGAGGATGGAGTTCAAAATTTTCAGCTTAATACTTCCTTTTTAAAGACAGGATGAAAGCCGGCAGACAGTATTATTTATACACTGCTTTTACTTCTATATTTTAAAAGACTCATGAAAAACACTTTCAGGTAAGTTGTTGATTTACAGATTTCTAGTAGAATTATATGAGATGATTAACTGAGAGCATATTATTATAGTCATGTCCCTGAATCACTCCAATTTTCTCCAAAAATACTTACTTCTGATGAGTTCATCATCCGAACAATTTCCCCAAATGGACTGGTCTTGCATCTCTCCATGTGTGAAGCAGCTATCGGCAGCTTGAGTTATCTCTCTCTCAGTATTTTCTTTATCACATTTTTCTAAAAAAAAAAAAAAAAAGTATTATCATTAAATGTTACATATTTTTCTGTTTTCATTTTTATAGATTTCCTTTTTCCCAACTGCTTCTATAAATCTGCCATAATTTAAAGAAATAGGCACAATATCTCTACTAACCATTGCCTACGTTATTGACTCAATAGAGATTTACTAGCATCTACTCTATGACTGCGCTTCAGAAGCGGCACAAGTGGTAGAGAACATGCCTGCCAATGCAGGAGACTCAAGAAACGCAGGTTTGGTCCCTGGGTCAGGAAGACCCTCTGGAGGAGGGCAGAGCAATCCACTCCAGTATTCTTGCTTGGAGAATCCCTTGCACAGAGAAGCCTGATAGTCTACAGCCCATAGGGTTGAAGCATCTTAGCACACACACATGCACTTTATGACTAGCATTGAAGAAACATTTTACTGTAAAAACTGTCTGTTAAGATTACTGTAAACAGGTTATCAAAACATAGCAAATGATCTGCCATGATAGAAAAATGTGTAACAATTCTATCAAGGATGGAAGTGAGTCCATACATTAGAGGGCAAGGGTGGCAGGGAAAGCATCAAAGATGATGAGAGATTTACATGTGAGTTTATGGGTTCTCCAGGGAGGAAGCCAATGAGTAAGGAAAAGTAATGTCTTATTGGGAACATAAGCAAAAAGCTGACTATAACACAAGGGTAAATGAATGTCATGAGAGGTCTAGAGCACTAAAGAGATTCAAAGTACGAAGATACTCATCGGAATTCAGAGCTCAAGAAAAGCATGATAGAAAATGGTGCATGTTGGATAATCTTTAAGATCAGCAGGAATTCTCAAAGTAGAAATGAGAGAAAAGCCATTCCAAGTGAAAGAATTGCAGGGCAAACTCCAAAAGCAGACACTTGGGCAAGAGTTCAAATTTTCTGCACTGTGAACTACTTAAAGAGGGATGTAAAAGTCTGAACAGGGACATGCTATGGATATTTGCATGCCAAGGTGAAAAATCTGGACCTAATTTCAGAGTAAGATAAACAAGTGACAGTAGTCACAGTAGCTTTATGAACTGTCTAATCAAAGCCACACATAGGGGAAATGAACAAACTTACACACACCAGAGGTTCTCAATCCTGCTGCTGCTGCTAAGTCGCTTCAGTCGTGTCCTACTCTGCAACCCCATAGACGGCAGCCCACCAGGCTCCCCCGTCCCTGGGCAAGAACACTGGAGTGGGTACTTTAACTCACTCAGGGGACTTCTTAAAAAATAGTTTCCTGGGCCTCATAACCTAAAATTCTACTTTAATTTGGGGGTGGGGGACCCAGTTGATTCAACTGTCCTTAAATCCTTAAGAAGCACTGGAGGATGGACGCATCTAACAGGGAGAACAGAGTAAGGGAAACTAAAAGGGAGACTGATGAGAGTTTTGTCACCTGGATAAGAAGATGGGAAAGGAGGTAACTGTGAGAAAATAATTAGAGGATTCACAGTCTATCAAAGAAGATGATAGCTGGAGATGACTGAGTTGTCTTAGAATGGATTTGACTGGGAAAACCTAGAGATCAGGAAAATAATTATAAAATACATATTTGTATATGTACTTATGTATAACTGAATCACTCTGCTGTACAGCACAAATTTGAAAAAGGAAATAGTAACCCACTCTAGTATTCTTGCCTGGAAAATTCCATGGACAGAGGAACATGGTGGGCTACAGTCCATGGGATCACAAGAGTCAGCCACGACTGAGCACATCGGCACAGCAGAAATTAACACATTATAAATCAACTATACTTTAAATATATATTTTTTAAAAAATAAAAATATATATTTGTATATAGTAGATATTTGGGCACTGTATTATGCAGTTGAATATACAATCAATTACAAAACACATCCCAACCTTCATGGACTGTAGCCCAACCAACAGTCTAGTGGATGAGTTTAGTTTTGAACATCTGCAAGTCACAAAGTTATAGCTGAAACAGTTATCTTCCTAAACTTGACTGCCCAAGTCATTCAAATGAATAGGCTCACCAAAACTGTAAGTCTATGAAAAGAAGAGTATCAGGAGGGTTCTATACAATTAGAAAGGAATCAGAGAAGGAAGAAAAACTAGATGATGTCAAGCCATGGAAGCAAGGAAAGGAAAGAGATTCAAACAGAAGTTGTTAGTCAACTGTATTAACATTTCCAGTGGAAGGAAAAAAAAAAAAAAAAGTTCTGCACATGAAGAAATTTCTCCTGTACCATGGGGATTTCACAATTGAAAAGTTCTGCCATAAAATATATTTCAACACATGAAAATAGATGGACACTCAGGAATAAGTCCAGAGGCTAAGATTTCTGAATTTTAAAAAATTGGGTCTTCAATGCTAAGTATTTTTATAAAGCAAAACCGTATTCAGATAGCAGTAAAATATAAATTAGAACCATACTAAACCAACATGTTCTAGATTTATGTAACATTTACTCAGCATTATCCTAGGAAAAACGTAACCTTCCTGAGATGTGTTAGTTTCAATTAAAATCTTGACTTTTTTAAACAACTTCTGAAATCTTTCCACTGCCACAGTCAACCCAAGGCCTTTCTGAGATGATCAATAGAAAAGATTTTTCTAGTAGCTCTACACAGGAACTCTTTCCTCAGCAGAGTCCTACATTCTTGCTGCTACTGTTATGTAGCTGACTGCCGCCAGGTGTCATGCTAGTAGGCTTGATTCAATTAGTAACTCTAATTGAAGCTGAATGAAATTAATTATATAATTTTGAGCTGTTCAAGTTTAATTCCATTAAAATTAATTCATGAAACCAGGGCATTATGAAGCAATGCTGACTAAAAGAAAATAGGTATGAATAAAGCCTCTAGACACACTTGACTCATATTTGAATCATGTCCAATATTCAAGTGCTAAACACAGACCCTCTCAACTCTCCATTGACTAAATGAAAATGTCATGTGGCTCGTGCACACACAATTTTAGTAGTGACCCACTGCTAAGAAGAAAACAATGCTCCTCCTGCTCTGAATATTTACTGAGACAGTTAGCATTTTTTTTTTTAAGTTTCCTTATCTGTGAAATTCTAGAATTAGATGATCTCTAGAGTTCTTCTCAAGTTGTAAAAGAAAAGGAAAATTATCATCCTCTGTCTCATTACATTCAAGAAATGATAACCATGTAACTACTATTAAATCACAATCGTCAATCTACCCAGCATTGCCTCCTTTGAAAACTAAACATCCTTAAGAGTTGTTCTCAGGCTTTTGCTATGATCCTTAACACTCAGAACCAAAGCAAGGCTCAGAAAAAACTCCAAATTTAAACTGACTCACCAATTCTTCACTCAAACTTCTGTGACCACTTGACTATTTTGTGTGTTTTTTTTTAACATATCTATTTTTATTTTATTAACACATCTTTAACATTTAATGAAAATGGCAGCCTCATAAATGGTGTGCAGTTATATCTAATATTGAATAAATGCACTCAGAGAGAATGAGATTTAACTGATTACTGCAAAATGGGCACCATGATGTCCAGCAAATCTTATTACAACTTTCAATAGGTTTGGGTCAGCCACTACTCATTAAGAGGAGAAAATAGCAGTTTCTAATAATGGATTTCTGTTATCTGTTTGCGTTGTCTATCACTTCTGAATTACAGTAGCAGAAGCCATGGTCCTGGTTTAATCGATTCCTTTCTAGCTTTATGAAGGTTTGTAGGTGCAATTCAACTGCTATTTGGGCCTGAAAGATATGACAGGACCACAAAGATCTCAAAGGCAATCAAATAATTTCAATGAAGCATAAAATTAATCTATCTTTCTACAGGCTTCTGTATATTCATCCTTTCCTCCTCAACTATATATATATACAAGCACTCTTTCCCAACTTAGTAAATTTCTCTTAAAAGGGGATCTTCATCATGTCAATCATGCTGTTCTTCCAAGCCATTGGCTGTCTACTATAGACCACGTTTAACATAAATATGCACAAGTCCCAACTTTGGGGTCCCAATTTGGGTGATAAAGGAGGGTGTCACCATCATATATGGCCAGATTTGAAGAGGACTGTTTTAGGTAAGCTCTTTGGTACTATACAATTTAGAGAAAACTTAGAAAGTGTTAGTTGCTCAGCTGTGTCCAACTCTTCATGACTCCACAAACTTAGCCTGCCAGGCTCTTCAGTCCATGGAATTCTCCAGGCAACAATACTGGAGTGGGTTGCCAGAAGAGGGAATCCTTCTCCAGGGGAGCTTCCCAACCCAGGGATTGAACACTGGTCTCCTGAATTGCAGGCAAATTCTTTACCATCTGAGCCACCAGAGAAGCCCTTCTGTACTGTAAAATTTAGAGAAAACATAGAAAAGCCCATCAAATACTGAGATATAGGCCTTGCTTCTCATCCCCTTGTCACAGTATTCCAAGTTATCAGAAAACACAATTTTATCAAATCACTAATTAATATAGAGGGATTTAGTTCTATCCCTATGTTAGGACAACACTGAGAATACAAAACCTAAATTACTACACATAACACTAAACAGCCCTACTAATAGATGAACATTAAGAAGTATGTTTTAGATGTTAATACAGAAGTTGAAGACACTTTAAAAGTATCACTAGAGCAAAGGACAGTCATATACCACTGGCATCTGCTGCCAAGAGACTAGCTCCCACACATTCTCCTTTGCCCACACCAAAGAGGGAAACACAGAAGAATCGGTGGATGAGGGGGAAAAGCTTGCTCCTTGATAATGAATCCTCTAGCTGGGGAGACCAAACACACACACAAAATAATCAAGCAACTACAAAACAGAAGGGAATGAAAACTGCCCTGGGTACTAATTCTGGGTCAAAGACAGACCAGCTGTGTGTCTGGGGCTCGGCCTCATTCTCTTTATCCAGAAATGAGGGCATTGAGCTGGATGGCTGCAGAGATCTTTGTTGTCTGTAGAATTCTGTAAATCTGAGTCTGCACAAAGGCTAAACAATTGAGCCAAAACTTCATATACACACACACCGTAGAGTGTTTAGAATGGAGAAGAGAAAAATCATAGAAAAATTCTGTAAAGCCCTGGGTTTGAATTAATTTTCAAAGAAAATGACAAGCATAAATTATGCCAAACAGTCAAAGGAAAAACATAAGAATTCTAAAGGATCAATTTAAATATAATATGTCCTACTCAGAAATGGCTATCTGACAGGATCAATACTCTATTTTTTATTATTTTTCTAAACAAAGGCGTGAATGGTAGAAGCAATCTCTCTTCAATCTTGATTATTCTTGCTAAAGGATATGAGATTCAGGTAAATACAATTTCCATTTGATTTAAAATTTTATAATATTTTGCCTAGTTGGCATTATCTAATTTTTAACACTTGAGAGTTTTACTTATCTCAGACAGTTGGGGAATAAAATAACTTAATAGTGATTAACAAGAGAGAACAATCTAAATGTATAAAAGAGTACACCGGATAATAATACATGTAAAATATTATATACGCCATATTAAAAACCATTCAGCTGATATGTAGTTGTTAAGTAAAGAAGAAAATGCTTCCTTTTGTTGAAAGAATAAATTAATGAATTTTATATTTACAGTATTAGCAACTTTCAAAGGACATTAATATGTTTTATTTATTTCATCTTCAGAACCTATTAGCTAATTTCATATCTCTCCCAGGGTAGAAAATCCATTGCAATACTCAGCCTTTCTCCAAAATTCCAAGGAATGGTACCTCATAAGGGATCATATTCTACTCTTTGTCAGTCTGATTCAGTAGTAAATTGTTCCTTAAGTATAAATATGCCATCAAATGATCTTTAGCTACTTCTAGTTCTGCCCATTGTAGATAGAAATAATAAACTCACGTCTATAAGACAATCATTCAAAGTATTCATGAGGGTTTTTTTTTTTTTTCATTAGTTTGTAGTCAAGCATATTTATTATCTGAACAGATACATGGTTTTAACAAATAAGAGTAAGAAAAAAATCTAATAATGTTGTAATCTGTTTCCAGGATGAAATGAGCTTGCCAAAGTTACCTAACGAACTTTTAAAACATGTACAATACTGTTCATGCATCATCGTTTTCCAAGAAAGAGACAATATTGTCTAAAAGTCCAGATATTTGAATCTTTCTTGATAAACAGAATCTGCCTGCCAATGCAGGATATGCAGGAGACATGGGTTTGATTCCTGGGTCAGGAAGATTCCCTGGAGGAGGAAATGGCAACCCAATCCAATACTCTTGCCTGGAAAATCCCATGAACAGAGGAGCCTGAAGGACTATAGTCTGAGGTGCCGCAAAGAGTCAGACTGGACTAAGCACGCATGCACAACTCGATGAATAAGAACAAATGATAAATAAAAAGACTTGGGTTCTCAGGGACAGAAATACTATCCTTACACTGTACATTTTACTGGAAAAATGTTTAAGAGCACAGAATCTGAAATCAAGGGACCTGGGTCCACCACTAACTACATGGATCCTGGGCAATTTCCGTAATCTTTGTCAGATTCTTTATCTTTAAAATGGTAATAACACCAGTCCCTGTATCAGAAGGTGGGTGTGGAAAGAAATGGAACCATGCCTGGAAAGTAGAACGTCTGGTATATAATAAGGGCTCGTTCACACTTGCTACTAATATTATATTAAGTGTCATTACAATAAGCACCTTTTTAAAACCTTAGGGAGGTGTTGAGGACAGTATCTATCTACTCAGTAATCACTAGATAAAAACCAAGCTAGAAATCTGTTTACAGACTGAATATAAGGAAAACTATTTCTTCCTTTGAAAAGCTATATATATATTTTTCCTCATGGACAATGAAAATTATATTAGAGAAAATGCTTTCTTTTTGCCTCACATTTGCAGATAAAATTGAATCATTGGGTTTGACCCTGCAGTTATACCAGTACATTTCAATTTTCCCTCAGGCTTGGATCTCCTAGTTTCCATTATTCTGTGTGTGTATATATATGCGTATTTTATATATTTATATATTTGAGAGATATATATATGTATTTTAAAGTACTTTTACAGGTTACCTTAAATGTTCTCTTGAACTAGGCATAGTTCAAATGCATAAACCAATCATCAAATCTACTTATCTGTACTTAATATGTATATTTTGTGGAAGACTAGTATAAATGATGGTGCTTGGCAGATATCTTTATAAAATTGCATAAAACTTAATCAGTATACAATTTACTTATTTCTTAAAGCAAGCAGTATTAGTAGCTTTCTTTATGCATAAAATTTGGGGCTGCTGTATGCTGATCTACTTCAATTAAATATTTTATTTTAACCTATGAGAGATCACTTATAATCTATATAATATGTATATTCTTACTGCCATGAAATCTATATTCACATCTCCTTTATCTGTAAACAATTTCATTTTTACTCTTCCATTCAAATATCAACATTATTTCAGATTATCTATGTGTATTCTGGATTATGAAATCTTAAATAATCTAAAACTAAAATGTTTGGGAAAAGTAAAAAAAAAAAAAAATTTTTTAATCTGGGTCTCTATTTCCCAGAGGCTAAGAAATGTGGAAATCTACAAATATTTTACAAATGTAACCTTTAAAAACCAAAGATAAGGCAGCTTTCAGGAAGACCTGAGGCTCTGGAATTTCACTTCCTCGCTGATCCAAATAAAGAAAAAAGAAAAAATAATCCCTTAAGCTTAATGACCTTTAAGAAACATTGCAAAACCCGCCTGCTTTGCCTGATGTTCTAAAACAGATTAAAATTTCATTGTCCAAAACATTTTAAGATTAAAACCAAAGCATTTTTAGCAGATGAATGAGCATATTACAAAATTTCTTAGTTTTATATATATACAAAACTTATCATATAATCAGACACACTATGTTTGTTGAATTAATTAAATGCTTAAATCAATTTAATCAACGAATTGTTATTACCATTATTTTGAAAAATAGTAAGAATTGTGGGCAAAAGCTAAATTCATTCCTTCAAAGGGCTTCTTATGCAGTTAGAAGCTTATGGTGTGTTTAGATTTGAAAGAATGAGAAAAATGACACTGACTCAACTAGTTTAGTTGGGGTGGGTAGAGAACAATAGGTTTTATACACAGCAAATCAGAGAACAATTTTAAAATTATATGAATACACAATTGAATACAAATATGCAAACAGATAGGTGCAAACTGCAGCAATAGTGCAAATTAATATTTCAACAATCAGGGCTCTAAATAAATGAGGGGTAAGAAGAATTAGGCACTTTCCATCAAAAAAAAAAAATTAGTGGGGAGGTTAGAAAAACACAAGCTGACACAGGCAACCAGGACACAAGACCTCAGTCATTTTACTCTCCTGCACCTTTTACATCAGAATCTAAAGTTCCTCATCCTAAAAATGTATTTTCAGGATAACTGACCCCAGACCCCTACATCTTCAAATACAAGTTCAATAATGTTCTTCCTGCCAGCAAATTCACTCATATTAAAGCCAAACATTCATAAGGCTCATAGAATTTTGAGTTACACGGGCTCATAAAGATCTCTTAACCCAACCTGATAACATAAATTCAGTTCAAAATATCAACATCCAGCATCCCAGAATGAAGGCAAGGAGAGCAGGCATGAATAATTCCAGAGACAGGGAAACAGCCTCAGAAGATAGCTTACTTCATGTCAGGACTTCTTAAGTATTCAAAGACTTCCCCCAAATCGTCTAAAATTGACTTATAATTTTCACTGATTTATAGTATTTTGTTCTTTGCCATCAAAGTCTAATCCTTCCTCCATGTGACAGAGCCTCCACATTCAATCTACTTTTATAAGCATGATAATCTTTTTCAGTTCAGTTGCTCAGTCGCGTCCAACTCTTTGTGATCCCATGACTGCAGCACACCAGGCCTCCCTGTCCATCACCAACTGGAGTTTACTCAAACTCATGTCCATTGAGTCGGTGATGCCATCCAATCATCTCATCTTCTGTCATCCCCTTCTCCTCCCACCCTCAATTTTTCCCAGCATCAAGGTCTTTTCAAATGAGTCAGTTCTTTGTATCAGGTGGGTAAAGTATTGGAGTTTCAGCTTCAGCATCAGTCCTTCCAATGAATATTCAGGACCCATTTCCTTTAGGATGGACTGGTTGGATCTCCTTGCAGTCCAAGGGACTCTCAAGAGTCTTCTCCAACACCACAGTTCAAAAGCATCAATTCTTCAGCACTCAGCTTTCTTTATAGTCCAACTCTAACATCCATACATGACTATTGCAAAAACCATAGCCTTGACTAGACAGACCTTTGTTGGCAAAGTAATGTCTCTGCTTTTTAATATGCTGTCTAGGTTGGTCATAACTTTTCTTCCAAGGAGTTAAGTGTCTTTTAATTTCACGGCTGCAGTCACCATCTTTTTACTTTTTAATCTTTTTACTCTTATCTAAAAAAGTTATCCTGAAAGAATTTACCTTAATGACTGCTGAAATCCAGAGACACCTCATCTAGAGTAGTCCCCCTACTTAGCAATTAACTCTATTATAAAAGAAATTGAGGACTTTACCTTCTTCCCCTTTTTTAAAAATAAGTTTATACACCCATCTTTAGTGCTTTAGCATCATCATTATTCTAAGTGCCATAGTTTTTAAAACTTTTGTTACCTCTCAGTTATACCAACAGATTTTATCAAGAACATTTTAACCCAAGCTCTCTGGTTAAGATATCAACTCATATTGAGCACTATTTACAAAAGTGAAGGCCAATGGAAGTCAAAACTTAACCAAAGAAGTTTTTTAATCTGTAAAGGCATTTCTAAGCTATGATTTGAGTCTGATCTTGAAATAAATAAGTGAGAGAGGATGGAGAAGAGCATTACAAATAGTGGTGAAGCCACAAATATGACAATAATGAGAGACTCTGCAGTATATTGAAATTGATTTATTAGACTTCAGAATGATGGATATGAATTAGAAGTTGGGAGATGCTTCCTCTCTGTAATTCTCCTAAAGGAGAAAACCAGAAGCCTCTTATTTAATTCATCAATACATTCTCTGGCCTTCTGGATCATTTCTTTGGGGCACTGCCTACTTGGAATTCTCCTTTAAGACCACCAACCCATTCTGGCTTTACAATTTCTGCAATCTCATTAACTTCCAGTTTTAGTCACCTCCAGGAGGATAACTTATAGATCCATTATCTTCACCCCAGTTCCTAGCTTTACCTATAGATTTGAAGTTTTAGCTCTACACCAATATACCTTTAGCAAGTCAAACTTAACATTTCCACTTTTCTTCTGTCCCTGCCTATTTCTCCAACTGTAGCTTGTACATTGGTCAATGGTATTCACAGAATCACTGTTAGTTCTCTATTTTCTCCTTATTGTCCCTTTCCCAACAATCAATTGCTAGAACCTGCTAATAAGTTATAGCTCTCAATTTCTCTTAAATCTATACTTCCTTGCCTATATCCACCACTAGGGCCTATCCTCACTTTCTCTTCCAAATAGAAATGCTTTTCTAAAATAAAGATTGAATATGTTACTCCTTGGTTCAGTTTCAGTTCAGTTCAGTCGCTCAGTCGTGTCCGACTCTTTGCGACCCCATGAACTGCAGCACACCAGGCCTCCCTGTCCATCACCAACTCCCGGAGTTCATCCAAACTCATGTCCATTGAGTTGGTGTAGCCATCCAGCCATCTCATCCTCTGTCATCCCCTTCTCCTCCTGCCCCCAACCCCTCCCAGCATCAGAGTCTTTTCCAATGAGTCAACTCTTCACATAAGGTGGCCAAAGTATTGGAGTTTCAGCTTTAGCATCAGTCCTACCAAAGAACACCCAGGACTGATCTTTAGGATGGACTGGTTGGATCTCCTTGCAGTTCAAGGGACTCTCAAGAGTCTTCTCCAACACCACAGTTCAAAAGCATTAAGTCTTCAGCGCTCAGCTTTCTTCACAGTCCAACTTTCACATCCGTACATGACCACTGGAAAAACCATGGCCTTGACTAGACAGACCTTTGGCTCAGTAAGAATTAAATTCATTTTGCATATGGGCAAAAACCTGATAGAGTTATTTTAACATTGTACATATATTCATGTTGCAAATTCCTACACCTTTCCCATGTTCGATAATTTCAGCTTGTATCTCAGTAGGAAATAGAGAGTAAAATCTCAGAAAACCATCCTAAAATCCTGCATGCTGCTTGGGTGATGTGACGAGAAAAATAAGAACAAAGTAGGTCTATATTTATAAAGACCCAAAAGATTAAAGGCTGATTCACCATGAAAAAAGCAGGCGAACTATTTCTATGAGTAGAGAAAGTGAGGAGAGGAAACTGGTTCCCTTGTCCTCTGCCATCTGCCTTCAGGGGCTGTGTCACCTGCCCAACCACAAGGTGCCTCATTTTTAGAGCTCAACTCTGCACAGTCCAAACCAAAAAGCCCTACAAACTGTGTCTTCTTCAGCTCGGATCACTCACAGCCTAATTCAGACAAGACTGACCCCTTGGTATCCTGAGATTCTCTTAACCTCCAGAAGCTCCAGAACTGAACCAGTCACCCTGCAACTGGCCGTAAACTAATCTGTCACAGGGCTCTTATCTTGAACTGATATTCAGACAAGGGATTTGGCACACACACACACCTTATCCTCTCTCTCACTTAGCTTACAGGTTCTCTCTGGGCAGAGCGTGTGTTACACATTTTCAATTGTCACAGGATTTTGTACATAGTAGGCACAAAGGAAATAGTTGTTCATAAGTTTCCCAGTTTAAATATGTTGATATATTTGGTAAGATATATTGTGCTAGCAAGAAAATGTATTTCAGACTTTATTCCTGAAACTACGTAAAAATCAGGCATAAAAGCACATGCATATGAATCATCTTACTTCAGATCATGTGGGTGTGAATCTGAAAACAGAAGTGGACTGCAAGCAGAAACCACAAACGAAATTAATGTTAAAATAACTCTTTTCATAGTTCCTGCTTAGTGAACTCTAAGCAATTAGAATCTATAAAATACAACTCAATTTCCAAAAGTTACAGTGGAAACCTTAGCTCCATCAGGATGTGTAGGCTAACATAAAAAGAAAATACTAATAGCTTAAGAAACTTCAGTGTTAACGGCAAGAGAGAGAGGAGGGGGGAAAAGATGAGAGAGAAAAAGGTTATGAGAGAGAATCATCCAACACAGGACTGATGAAGGCAGGAGGAAGGGCTGCAGCAAAATTCAACTATGCAAACGTCTAGACTCTAGCCAGTGCAGAATCCATCTCCCCTTAATAAAAACTGAATAAAAACTTTTAGGACTAGAAACATAAAACCCATATCCCATGCCTTTATAGGGTGGAACACTTACATTAACTCAGAAAAACAATTTGGTTGAATTGTTTCCCTCTTCTGTTTGCTGTTGTTCTAACTAATTTTCCACTTGCAAATGGCCTTTTAGATTGTGGCAATTTATGTTTCCTTTCCCCCCAAATCTTTTATTACAAAAATATAATGCTAGTAAAGTCATTGCACACTGTTATTAGACCTTTCCATGAAATCAACCCAACATGATCCAGGAAACAAGGTTCAAAGAAACAGGAAAGGCTCTTACACACCCAAAAATTCCACAGCTTCCCCACTAGCCCTGTAAAGGTCACTCAATTATATATGTTAAATCCTTGTATGTGAACTGACTAAACAAGGCCAACAGGCATGACTCTTGCTGACCAGAAATCATAGCCTGTTAATTGTACTTCTGGTCTCTCCAGCTCCCCATATAGCCTGGAACACAAGACCAGTTGGTACAAACACACTTTTCCCACACATGCCTGATACTCCTCCCTTGCCCCCACTCCCACTGCTTTCATTCTGCCAATCTCCAACCCTAAGCCAATTCCAAAAATCCATTCTATCTGCTTCTTATTCCCAAGGTCCCGAATGCTTCTTGCTGAGAAAAGCAATCAACCATGCTGACCGTGTCCACTAAAAATTCATGCCATTCATTCTTTGTTAAGCTCTCAGTGTTACTGAGCAATCCTTTTGTTTGCCCCAGATGGACTCCTTCTTGAATCCTTCCCAATCTTTTCCACACATCTCAAATTTCTTGACTCATCCTAACCCCAACTTGCTCTCAGCAAATGTTACATCTATTTTTCTGAGAACATCAAGGCCTTCAATAATCTCTTACTCATATGAAATTTTCTCTAGATGATCACTCATCCTTTTCTCCAATCCCCATCTCAAAGGGGAACATTCCCAACTTTCCAAAGACTCGTCTTATCATCATCCCGTTCCTTCCCAAGATTTTACTCTTTCAACTACAAACACCCACTGCACCGTGGTTCCACCACAGGCTCTTTCATCTTTTTTCTTTCTGTCCCATGGCTTTCTTTCCATTAGTGTGTGATGGACATGCTCAAAATTCCCCATCCAAAAGCAGCCCTCTCTATACCCTGCTTCTTACAAACTACAGCTCTTCTCATCTTCCATGGCCCCTAAATATCTAACATTTCTGTGACCAATCCTATAAACTCTCTCTCTGTATTCTTTTCCTTCTTCTCCCAAAAGGCTAGCCATTCCCCTAAATCTGGTCCTCAAGTATCCTCTCTCACTCTTAGGCCCATCCATCAGCTACTTGGTGGTAAACTCAGTCTGTAAGACTGACCCTCACCACTCTCCTAGTGACAGATTCTCTTTTTCAGTTGCCTACTGGTGATCCTGGCTTAGCATGGAACAACATGATCAAAAGAAGACTCAACTCCTCCTATGTTTCCACTCAGGTTACAAAGCAAATCTATGAATTACCTTAAATTTCTATCTTTCCACCACCTCCCATATTAAGTATTATGCTGAACTACATAAATGCCATTGAACAAAATTGGGCACTGTGCCCAATTCTCAATTCCACTCCCACTGGTACTCCTCTCATCTTTTGTCAGGCTATTGTAAAATCCTTCCGCAAAGTCACGACCGTCACTCTTGCCTCTCCCTTCAAAATCATCCTCTGAACTGCCACCAGATTTATTTTCTAAAAACACCAATTTGGTCCTATCCTTACCCTTATCAAGAACTTTCAATAGCTCACTACTGCCTACAGAAAGGATATACAGATTCCTCTCAGGAGAATCAAGACCTCCTCAAAATTACTTTAGCTTATCTTTACAGCGTTACCTTATTTTCAACTCCTTAATAAAGCTCATACAATGCTCTTAGTGAAGTCCTCCACATTCTGTAACAGACCTTGATCTTCACATCTATCTCCACAAATCTTGTGGAGTTTGACCATGATTCTTGGTCCAACTCAAATCATAAGCTTTTTTTGTCTTCCAAATGCCCCAGATAGAGATGCTACCTCTCTCCCATGTTGTTTGCCATCACTTTCTTTGTGTCTCTCTATAGCACCTTTCCATCTTCTTTATAAGTATGTGTAAATGTATTTCTCCAATATACTGCAAGCCCAGATTTCATTCATCAATATTTTTCTCTGTATCCGTCACAAAGCATCACCTCTCTTTATACATATTGTATGTGCATATATATATATAACAGAACATTCACAGAGCACCTGAGTAAGACAGAAGTAAACAACATGAGAACAAACAAAAAGGTTATGGAAGGGATGAAAATTGCTATGAAATTCCCCTGAATTACAAACACAAACATATGTTAATAAATGCTTTCCCTATTCCCATCCTCCATCCTGACCCCCAAACTATTTCTATTCTTGGCCATCTGCTGCCATGACTCACACTTGTTCTGGACAGCAACCAAGCCCTCCATTTACCCAATCATTTATTCCACAAATATGTACTAGAGCCTACTTCAAAGTCAACAGTGCTCCCTGCCTATCTCAAGATTTTGTGCCATCATCTCCTTCCTTAACACAGTCCCATCCAGCTCAGTTCATACCATAGTGTCCCTTAGAACTTTATTTGCAGTTCTCAGCTCAAACAATTTAAGCTCTCCAAACATTTTCTTAAATTTATCGTCATAATCATTTAACCACTTCCTTCCTCCCTCCCTTCTTAGGTTTCTCCCAGTTACTCCTTCTCTTATACATTTGATTTTTTTTTTTTTTTTAGCAGAGGGAACATGACTATGTCAAGCTGATAAGGCTTGCATTTCTCTAAACTTACAAAATGAACATTAGTTCCTTTAAGCGAAAAAGGATTTGGAGCATAAGGTCTACAGTGCTTGAAATGCCCCCAAATCCTCTTCCAAATCTAGACAAAGTTTCTTATAGTTTTCCAGTTAAGCCTATTCTCTAAAGCACCTGTATTGAAAATGTTTCACTTACCTTTTTCTTAATTACCTGTATGTGGTTGCCAGTATCATTAAGAGTATGTTCTCTATAATAACATTTAATAAAATTTTCAACCATCTTTTTGAGATTATTGAGCTAAACATAATTTATCATTCTGTTTCTATGAGAAAGGATAATCCAGATTTCAAAAATCCAACTTATAAGTGAATACAGATCATGTGAAAATTAGGGACTTCTTTCCTTATTATTCCATAAAAATGCTGAGATCCCTAGAGAGAAGTCCAGGATAACGGGACAAAAATATCTACTGAGGCAGTAGAACAAAGTATTAAAAGATCTATTTATTGACTTATTTTTATCTCATTCTTTTCAATGTGTATTTATATATTTATTATCTAATATTCACATATATTTGTACAATAGTATACATAACTTGACAGGAAACTTTTTTGAGGATGAAGACTCAGGCCTCAGTTCAGTTCAGTTCACTAACTGGGATATGGGATAAAAATGCTGGCGAGCTCTAAGAGACAATACACATGGAGTGATATGATTTAAAGTTTGGAACTTGAAAAGGAGACGTTTCTCAAGATTTTTTTTTAAGGCTTTCTAGAAAAAAAAAAAGAGACTTTTTAAAAATCAAAAGCCTGTAAAAACAATGATTCTCAACTAGAGATAAAGAGCACCTAAGTGAAGTATGACGTATGAAATGAAGTTGCTCAGTCATGTCCAACTCTTTGCGACCCCATGGACTGAAAGCCTACCTGGCTCCTCCGTCCATGGACTTTTCCAGGCAAGAGTACTAGAGTGGGTTGCCATTTTCTTCTCCAGGGGATCTCCCCGACCCAGGGATCAAACCTGGGTCTCTCGCATTGTAGGCAGACACTTTACCGTCTGAGCTACTGGGGAAGCCCAAAGAGCACCTGGAGATTGTCAAAAATGCAGATTCTTGATTCTGTAAGTCTAGAGTGGAGCCAAAGATGTTGGTAGCCTTGAGAGACTAGAATAGCATCTGAACACCATTGTTATTCCAGGCCAGATAATCCTTTGTTCTGAGGGGCTACCGTATTGTGTGCATTATAAGATGTGTATAGTGTTCTCCCTGGCCTCTACCCACTGCATCCCAGGAGCACCCACCCCGCCATACCAAACATGTTTCCAGAAGTTACCAAATGTCTCCTGCAAGGCACTTCATCCCTGATTGAGGACCAGAGACAGAAGGTGCCCAAAGATGACACACTCTGAGAAATGCCATTCTTAAAGGATAAAACGATATGGTAAAAGTTAAAGATTATGGATATTACGAGCATACGTGGTATAAATTGAAATAAACAGGCTTCCCATAAAGGAAATCTGATTAGCCACTATAAATTCCTGACAAGTCAGCTAAGCTTCTAAGTCAAAGCTCTTCTTATGTAATTTCAACTTGAAGATTTTCTCCCTAGCTTCTATTTTAAATTATTTTTAATTAACTTTACTGGCATTTTGCATCCTGCTATGAAAAGTCCGCCTAATAGTCTCAGAGGACTCTCCCAAGAGAGAAGAGTGCATTAAATCACACATTATCACATTAAAGAATATTCCAGCACACAGTCCAATAGTCTAAATCTTGGCAAATGCAATGGGGGAGGGAGGGGGGATGCAAGGACCAGAACAGGCAAAGTGATTCACAGTATCCAAAGCTGATTATTTTCAATCCACCCATCTGTAGGAAAAAAAGTTCTACTGATTGTCTACTTTAATCCACATTTATCACAATGACATATATTTTACAATTTGTGCTTCTATACTGGATTCTACTGACTATGTATGAAACCCTGGACAAGTCACTTAAGTTCTCTGGACATCCCTTCTAGAAAGTGAGTCAACTGGATTAAGTTATTTCTAAAGATCCCTCTAGTTATAAGTAGCAAACGGAAGCATTTAATTAAAAGGCTCTTTTAACCACGGAGAAGGAAATGGCAACCCACTCCAGTACTCTTGCCTGGAGAATCCCATGAATGGAGGAGCCTGGTGGGCTACAGTCCATGGGGTCGCAAAGAGTCGGACACGACTGAACGACTTCCCTTTAACCATATGGATTCTAATAACTGTGCACAAAAAAGCAAATGCCTATCAAGGTGCTTGACCCAAAAAAGAAAATAATGACAATTAGAGGAACCATGCATACAAGATCCAGTCTCTTTTAAAACAAAAAGAAGTTTGGCCAAACTACCCTTCACGCGTGAGAAGGTCAATCAAGTCAGTCTTTCAGAAGTTCACCATAAATAGGGAAACAGTTTTAAATCACACATTTACTTTCTAGTTTCTATAACAGAAATCACAAATCAGCTGCTTTGGAGCCATTTCCAGCCTGCAGGTGTGGTTGTTTTATTTGGCCTGGATAAAAATTGGATTTAATTAGCTGCCAACTTTTAAAAGGGAGTGATGATACATAAAAATCCATATTTCCAGTATCTCTTGAAATACTGGAAGATATTAAACCCAAGTGGCAACAGTGAGCTGGACTGAGAAGCACTGCCTCCTGGGCCCAGAGCTCTCCAGGGGTCCTCAGTCCCCACTGCTCCCTATCTTCCCACACCCATCCTGGTTCCTTCTGACAGCATGGGGCATATGAGCTTATATCTTTGTCTGTAACAATTTTCAAAATGCACAAATAAGATTTTTAATGCTTTCAGAGCAACAGAACTGTGCTTGGAGAAGAATCACAGCCAAAGGGGAGAAGTTGCAAAGAAAGAGACCTTGCTCTCAACATGAAAAACTTGCATAACTATCAATATGAATGCTGATAAGCAGAATGTGCTACACTGTAGGCATTTAACCACCTGAAAAAATGCAGAAAGAAATCCTAGATTTGATGGGAAGTTCAGACTAGAGACCACCCAAATTTACTTTCAACTTTAACTTTTTATGCCTTCAGTTAGTAGTACACATAGCTCCTCACAACACAGTAATACATGAACAGGTTATATGTCTTTACATACATACACATATATATGCATATGCATATTAACACACATATGCATATGCATATTAACACACATATATATGCTATTAACACACATATATATTTAATTTTGTTTGCAGGGGAAGACTTGATTTTATCCTTCTCCTTCATGAAAAGACATTTTCTGCTAACTTTCATATAACATTCCATTTTTCTCACTGATTTTAATATATAAAGCTTTAAAATTAGGTTTCTATTAAGTAAGCAGCCATATCTTACCAGAGTATTATTCAATTATTCTTCTGAAAAGATGATCAAGAATCCAAGGACAGAAGGACGAGGATGAAAGAACTCTACAAAGAGTTTAGAGAAGTGTGGCCTGCAGGCGAAGTTTCTTCACTAGCATCTTTACCAACAAAACCACCCTAACCATGGCAGCTACATACAATTTTCTCCCTGCCCACTTGATCCAAAATTTTTTTCCTTCAACTTATGAGATCTGCTTGTTTGAGATACAACCTTTTAACAAGATTCTGAAGATTTTCTTTTGTAAAAAACTTAACTTTATATTACATTCACAATTAAATTGATGCCTATTTAAAGGATGCAGCAAGTCAAAGTAAACTAATTTAAAAAACCAAACAAACAAAAATGCTGCTGAGACTGAGTCAATTTTCAGGTAAAACATAACCCAAGAGTTTCCACACTGATAATGTGTTACATGCAGTCCACAGTTTTCTTCAGAACATTCTAGAGGCTGGCTTCCTAAAAACATATCATGCTATACCTTACACCATTACATCTGCACAGATGGATTAGGTATCACTGCAACTCCTACGGACTTTAAAATGTATATTTTTAAAGTTGGACATTGCAGATATTGTTAGTTCTAAGTCAACTGTTTTTCTAGTGTGTTTGAGCTTGATTTTTGACATAAGCATTTGTTAACACTAGTGATTAACAGCTCAAGTGTGAACCTGAACAACCCATCAAGGAGCCCATATGACTACTGAGGACATGCCTAATGACAAGAAAACTACTGCCTTGGCAATATAATGTGCAGAACATGTGCTGCTTCTGGGAAAACGTGTTTATCATTCTAGTTCTGATTTTCTCTATTTAGAAAAAATGACTCACTGTTTAGAAGCAAAAAAACAACAATAAACATAATTCAATTTAACAGCCTTTGAATGCCAGAACATTTTAATTTAGCCATGGATGTTTTCTGCTTTTACCTACTGTGGGTTCAACATTAACTTCTCTTCCACTTTTTACTACTTTAACAAAAAGAATCCCAAGAAGCTCATGACATTATTATTAAGGCTGGGGGGCTGGGAGGATATCAGGCTTGAAATCAAAATTTAAACATAGGTTTCTGAACCCTGGAAAATTATTTAGTTTAAATGAGTCAGAACCCTTTAAAGCAGAGTCACACTAAGAGGAAGATACATCAGATTAAGATCCTTTCTCTCTGTCACCAACCTGAAGTATGTTACCTTCAAGAGAAGATCCTGTCTGACTTGTGTGTGTATAAGCTTCTTATGGAAGTTTCCCAGGAAAGGAGTACTTTTTTTTTTTTTTTCCCCACAGACTGTATTTGTTTACAACTTGGATGAACACAAAGAGCTAATTCATTCTTGGAAAACATTTCTTTTGAAGCCTGTTTATTTCAAAACAAAAACAGTTATTGAAAGCATATGCCTGAGCCATTCCAAAGCAATTGGTCACAGAAACCTGAATTATCAAAGCTGCAGAGGAGCCCACAAGAAATAGAAAGATGAAGAAGGGAGAGTGCAGGTTTCTCAAAAAGCTAGCGGCAGTCTTGGATCTGCTGAAGACACAGAACTTAAGTGGTGGGGAAGCGCTTTGGAGCCCACACTGTTGGGTCTTAGGCCCTGAAATGCATATGTTTAAGAAAGAAGTGATCCTGTACACATCCAGTTTCTCGGCAGCCAAAGGAAGGGGGAGTGGAGAGATCAGCGGATCCCGCCCTCTTATCCGGTTGTTGATCTGAGGCTGTGATCCTGGAGAACTTGATTGAATAATGCTAACTATGCAAAAGTTCAAGACGGCGAGGTAGGCTCAGTCCTTGCACCAATTCCCCACACCCAGATTCCAAGCAGTAAATGTGCGAACACATTTTAAAATGCAACAGTGACAAAGGAGCTTGCAACTTGCAAGCGGCACTCACCCTGGGCTGGGGCGCCCAGCCGGCCACCGCCAGCCTCAGCCCCGCGCTGGGGCCCGGGAGCCAGGGCTTCGCCCGCGCCGGACATGGGCCGCTCCACTGAGCCCTCGCCGCGCCTCCGCCTAGCTCGCCGCCCTTCGGGGTCGATGCACCAGGGGCTGGGAGGTGTTGGGTGCAGGGAACTGAATGCTTCTGGCGAGGATTGGGAAAAAAAAAAAAGTGTTTTGAGAGAAGAGCACACCACCCCTGCGGGACATTCCCTCCCCCTCTGCTTCCCTTCCCCAAACCCCACCCCGGGGAAGTTTTGATTTGAAACCCGGGAGGAAAACTGTTACCCAGCAAGTTGACAGCAGTAAGTCCTAGCAGATAGAAGAGGGGCACTCAAGGGGGATGCGCTGGAAGGGAGATCGGATTTGGGAGCAGCTCGGGGAGGGGATCAGACCCCTCCTCCTCCCGCCAAGAGCACCGCCACCTACCTCGGCATCCCCCCAACACACTCAAAGCCCTTTCCTCCTCCTCCTCCTCTTCCGCCTCGGAAAGTTAGCGAGGCTGAGGCTCCGGCAGGGGCCGCAGGTCGCGGTGGCTTGACGGCGGCAGGCAGCCGCCTCTGGGTGTCCCTCCCAGCCTCCGTCCCGCTCAGCAGACACCTCAGTGGAGGCAATGGCAGCAGCCGCTCCTCTGACTCCGTGCTCTCCGCCCCCTCTTTCCAGTCAGCTCAGCCTGGCCGGTTCCTCTCCGAGGGGACTCTTGCCCCTGTGCCTCTCTTTCCCCCTTCCACCACTCCTGCACTCCAGAAACACTTCTCGCGCTGTGGCGCCTTTTCATCATATCCGGATCAGAGAGGCCTCGAACTCTTGGCTCTCTGCCCCGAGGCTGGGGGCGGTGCGACCCGGGTGCCTCGCGCCTGGCTCTGTCTGGGTCAGGAGGCCAAAGCCCTACAGGGTTGGTGCTGGGCGGGGTGGGGTGGGAGTGTCCTCCCAGGGGAAGGAGGGAGCTGGCTATTCCCTGGCTGCCCAAGAGTGCCCCCCACTCAGAGAGTCACCCCATCCCTCTCCCACTCCTGCCCCAGACCCACTGACATTATGGGAATGCCTCGAAGGAAGTAGAAGCCTTCAGGGTGGACAATGCAAAATGAAAAAGTATCACTTTCCGATAGAATACAGAAAGAGCAGTTTTGAAACCCTGACCCCTAGCTGAGCGGTTAATCTCTTCATCTCTGGCTCTGAAGAAGTCTTTATTCTGTTTTCCAGTTCTTTGTTTATGTTGGTCAAACAGGATCCCAGACAGGAAAAACCTGTTGCAGCTACATGAAGACTCAAGAGGCATCCAGGAAAAGGGTGACACCCTTGAGGATGCTCTGGCCCTGGTCTCAAGCCCCAGCTTATATCAGGGCAAATATCTCCACAGATGGCTTCTGTGGGGAGATAAACGTGGTCAGAAGTAAAAAGCTGACAACTCTCCATTTATAAAGGAGATGTTCTGATTGCAGTTTAATCTGATGAACCAAGAATAACATCTATAAAATAATTTGAAGATACAGTGTACTTCAGATAACTTTTGCTCTTTATTCATTGAGAGTGAAATGCAAAATTTGTAGAAAGCTAGAATAAACTCATTCCCTGACTCTTTAGGACAAGAGTAATTTACATTAATGTTATCAAAATTGGAGAAGATGTACATTGGACGCATATTCCTTCTAGGGGTAGCAATAATATCCCAGGAATTTCATCTCTTCAAGAAACCAACTGGAATTGGTTCCAATTGATTAAGAAGACGTATTTCTTGCCTATAAACAATCTGTATAGCCAAACTTACTTTCAATTAAACCTGAAAAACTGTCTTTGAAATTTCTAATGACAGTTATTGAGACCATATTCTGCCCCAAAAGGTGGATGACATTCTGTCCAATAACCTATGACTAATAAATGCTTTTTTTTATTTTTAAGTTTAGAGCTTTTAGGAATGGTGTGTGTAAAAGTGCCTTAACTCTCTGAAAATTTGTCTGGGGGCCTGGACTGCTTGAAATCCACTTGATGAAAACAGATAAATTCTGAGGACAACTGCATTACCATTAGAGAGCGAACACTGAGGAAACTTGGTATCTAGATTCTATTCTATCCCTATTTTATATATTTCTCTGCCTTTTAAAAAATACCCTCATTAAGGTATTAAACTCCCTGAATACTTACGAAATTATAGCACTCTTCTAGAAAGTCATAGTCAGTGATAAATATTTGTTAATTTAATTTCACACAATACTTAATGTCACACACACGGTAGGTGTTTCAATAAAAACTCCTTGAATTAAATTTAAACACCTTACTCTTTAATGGGAAAGAAATTCAAATAAAAATATTAGGAACAAAGGAAACTCTGTGTGGTAGAATCCCCAAAACAGTCAAATACTGTATCTTGCTCAGTAACACTTGGAGTAAGTCAGTCAACCTCTCTATGTCTTGGTTGCCTCATAAATGAGAATGATAAGAGTACCTCTTCATAGGTCCCATAAGGACTAAATAAGATAATTTTCAGGAGATTATCAGATATGAGGAAAATACTCATTAACTATTATTATTAGCAGAAGCACGTTAATGAGTAATGTTGAACTTGGCATAATGATGTCACAAGGGCCACATCAAAATAACAGGTAACCATGCCTGGTATACATGTGCAGTCTATACACAAACTATCTCAAAGACTTCTTACATCAGCCCTTTCAGTACCTTGCCAGGCTTACACTGCTAGGATTTACAGTTCAAGTCTAACTGAAAGTCTATCTTGTGTCTTTAGGTAACCTCAGGTACTCCTCTATAAGCCTTGTATTTGACACCCAGGAATTGAGTGTGGACTCCTCAGTGTTCATCAGACTGTCCATTTACCCAGTCCCTTGCTCTATTTGTTCAGTTATCTGTCTCAATACTTAGCTTAGTTCCTAATGAGCACTACATTGCCCTTATCCTCTCATTCTTTAATTCAGTAATGTGTATTGGGGGCAGGGGGGGCACTGTCATGGGTGAAGATAATCAATGTGGCCACTGCCTTCAATGAAGCTCACAGTCTAGAAGAAAATATGGATATACAACCACTTAATAACAGCTGCCAATTGGGACAACAAGGAAGTTCTGGAATACCATGATAGTACTTCTTTGCAGGGAAATACAGTCTAGTCTAGGATCAGGAAAATGATTCTGGAAAAGGTATATCTCTGCTGCTACCAGAAGAAACCAACAAGAGAAACGATTGCTCCATGCAGTGTATGGACGTGCAGAGGTCTGAGGACAGCCTAGCATCACTGAAAACCTGAAAGAAGTTCAATGGAAGAGGATAACCCAATGCAAGAGAGAGAAATGGGGCATGGAGCTGAAGGAAGAACAGAGGTCTTAATCAACTTTGAAAAAGGAGGACATGCTTTCCAAATTTCTACTTATAAAAGCCACTCTGGAATAAGTAAAATGATTTGGAGGCACTGAGATTGTGGCTCAGAAGTCCAAGTAAGATATGAGGGATGATGATAGCAGTAGGAATGGAACCCAAAAAGGCTGAGATAAAGGATACAGAAACTAAAGGAATCAAGAGTAACTTGGCAGTTTTCTGCATCTTGGTGGATGGGGGACAATATTACCTACAGAGATGGAAACATTCAGGAGAAGCATGTTTGGAGGAAAAGCTGCTAAATTAGTCATGTAGATGATGTAGTGTCTGAGAAACCTGTGAAATGGCTAATTGGAACCATGCAGTAGGTTGCTGGATAGGTGTCTGGAATACAAGCACACAGATGGTACTTTACCAGCAAGAAGGTCGTAAGCACCCAAGGTAAGCATGCTGTGTAAGAACAGAAGGCCTACACCACAGCTAAGCCCTGAAACTCAATCCACATGGGTCCTTACTAACCCCTCCCCCATTCTCCACCCCCTTCCCAATGCCACAAGACTGTTACCTGATGAGCTTTGAGAATCATCATTTTATTTAGTACTATTACTGCCTGTGCCCTTCGACCAGCCCAAATGCCTCAGAGAGTATCACATAATGTCTTTATTAAACAGATTTTATCATGTCTCATACTATGGTCATGGGCTTCCCAGGTGGTGCTAGTGGTAAAGAACCTGCCTGCCAACGCAGGAGATTTAAGAGACATGGGTTCGACCCTTGGGTTGGGAAGATCCCCTGGAGGAGGGCATGGCAATTCACTCCAGTATTCTTGCCTGGAGAGTCCCATGGACAGAAGAGCCTGGTGGGCTACAGTCCAGAAGGTCACACAGTGTCAGACATGGCTGAAGCAACTTAGCACACATGTGCACACACACGATAGTCATCCTGATACATCCCAGTTCCCTGGGGACTGGCCTTCCACTGGAATTAAATACCCTAGCCCTGACTCAAAGCCACTGAAATCCCAAAGTGCCTTACAACCACTGTGCCATTCCAATGGTGCCTTACAACCACTCCTGTCTAGTGATGTACACACTCATGATGATGTGATGATATGTAAACACATTGTGAAAGATATCCGACATGAGCTAAGCGAATGAAATGAACTACTTAAAAGAGTTTATAAAGCATTCTAATGGACTGCCTGAGCTTCATCGCCCAGTCAACATTCAGACATTTCTTGTGCAACTATTATATTCCAGGCAACAAGTTAGGTTCTGGAGATTTTTTTAAAATGTTATTTAATGTCTTGAAAAGCTTTATTACTTAAATTACTTTTCAGCTGGCTAGAGGCCTATCTGCCTAGCAAAGTCAATGCTTTTACATACCTTAGCCAAAGGTCTACAACTGGATGTGCAATTGTGCTTCCTGGGGGGTTCACAAGACAACTCTCTAGAATGTGAGGAGGAAACAGTAGAATGAGAATTCATATTTGCTCTTATGTCATCATTTGTAAGTTCAATTCTCAAGTATGTTTTAAAGCTTATATATGTATTAGAACAGAAGTATGTATAATTTATAAATAAATACAAATTAGGGGTTTATGCTTAAGAGTATTTTATTGTGTGTGTGTATGCTTACTTGTTTGCTGCTGCTGCTGCTAAGTTGCTTCAGTCGTGTCCGACTCTTTGCAACCCCATGGACAGCAGCCCACCAGGGTCCCCCACCCTGGGATTCTCCAGGCAAGAACACTGGAGTGGGTTGCCATTTCCTTCTCCAATGCATGAAAGTGAAAAGTGAAAGTGAAGTCGCTCAGTCGTGTCCGACTCTTAATGACCCCATAGACTGCAACCCACCAGGTTCCTCCATCCATGGGATTTTCCAGGCAAGAGTACTGGAGTGGGGTACCATTGCCTTCTCCAACTTGTTTAGTTGTGTCCAACTCTTTGTTACCCCAAGGACTGTTGCCTGCTAGGCTCCTCTGTCCGTGGGAAGTTACAGGTAAGAATACTGGAGCAGGTTGCCATAGCCTACTCCAGGGCATCTTCCCAAACCAGGAGTTGAACCCTGGTCTCCTGCTTGGCTGCTTGGCAGGCAGATTCTTTACCACTGCACCACATTTTTACTTGATTTAAAAATGATTTGTACATTCAACAGTACATTCACCCAAATTGTACCAAGGTTAATTTTCTCTAGAAAACATATATAACTACCTCATTTAGGTGGAAGCATGACTTCAGTAATTCCCAAACCCAGGACAGAGAAACCAGAAATTAATCCCGAGTCTCTTAGTACCTCAAGTAAACTCCATGACGTTCACATAGTGCCAACACCACAGCCACTGACTTTCTCAAATTCTATTAATTTTTTTTTTTTTTTTTTTTTTGGTGCACACATACTTTTCAACAAACTTTGTTTTCTATTGTTTTACCTCACAGAAAATTTAGAGCACAGGGGCTTTGAGAAAAAGAGCTTAGCTCAGGGAGCTATTAGGTCAGAAAAAGTGACAGCAGACAAAATGACAGCTGACAGACAGGGAAGATACAGGGAAATAAATACGTCATAACAACGCCTTTGTGAATTCAGCTCAGTGAAACAGGGACGGCTCCTAATGAGGGCCTGAGTCATTAAGGAAAGGTTCGGTTACGTTAGTGCTGCATTCTGTTTTTTAAGGAGGCAGGTCAGTATTTTTACGTTTTAGGAAAAATTCCACCGAAAAAAAATTTCACATAAAAAAAAAATGTTGCTACTTGAAAGAATAACTTTCACAGAATTACATTTTTTTAAAGCTGCCAGGGAAATGAGCAATCATGATTCTAGGCCAATTTGTTGTAACTGTATTTCTCCATCTCCTGGTGCTCTGTTTGAAGAGGAGAGGTCAAGTGGACAGGTTTCTGGAATCCCATCCTTACTGCAAATAGAGTACTTTCTTTCCCCTTGCCACTCCCCCAGAACACATGGGTTCTTCCCTTAAATTTTTAACTGAGAAAACTGGTTCTTCCACTTTAAAACTACCCACATTTGAAACATTTGAACATCTGAAAACTACCCACAAGCCCAACTCCTTCATTTAACATATAAAGAAATATAAAGACATAAAGTTCAGGATTTCCCTCAACGTAGGCACAGGTTCAATTTCCTGGTTGGGGAACTAAGATCCCGCATGCCAAAGAACAGAAAGAAAAAAAAAACCAGGACATAAAGTTCATTAAATTCAACAAACATATACTGAGAGTTTACTATATATCAAATCATATGCTGGGCATCAGAATTTCAAAGACAGAGGAAAGACCCAAAGCTTAGAATGTGTAAGGGAAGAGACAGGGGCAGGGAGCAGAGTGGGAGAGGCAGTAAATCAGTAATTCATTGCGCAGCAGGAACACGCAGTAGCAGCACCTAACTTCCTGGGCGTGGGTGGGGAGATATAGGGGTCCTTTCAGAAACATGATACCAAGCTGGGTACTGCTGATGAGTAAAAGTCTGCCTGTCAAATAGCTTAGGGAATTCCAGACTGAAGAGATAACGCCCACAAGGCACAGAAATGTGAAAGCCCCAGAGAAGTTAAAAATGACTCAGCTTCTAAACACCCAGGCTTCTTGTTCTGACTGATTATCTGGATAAGCTGTGTAAATGAATCCATCACTTCTAAGTGATGGCGAAGATAGGGCATATCTGATCTTCTATTCAGGAGTTCCAAAGGTTTTCTGCAGTAAATGCGTGACCAAAGGATGTGGGACAGAATCTCCTGTTGCTGAATTAGCTTGACTGGTCCTTCCCTCTGAGCTCTCAGTGTCCCTTTCAGTTATCTGACTCCTCTGGCCTGGGGCATTGGCCTTCGGGTATTTCCTTGCTGTCAGGGTACTTTCCAGCTTGCATTGTGAAGGACTGGACCGAGAGGTTAAGGGAGACAGTGACACATGTCAGATAAGAACAAGTGGAGTGAAGGCAGAAATGAAGATGTGCTTTTTATCATATGCAGCAGACAATAAGGTACATAGACAGTGAACCTGGATATACCAGATATTGTGGAAAAGTAGTAAACACAAGAGGCCCTCGAAAATGATGACAGATATGCTAGGACTGCAATTAGGGATAACTTTAGCATGATGACTCTGACAAAGATATGTGAAATAATGGAGAAGATGAGAATTTCTTTTTGTCACCACGGCCCCTAAATTCATTTATAGCCTCAGGTAAAGAGAGGAACTTTTGACTCTGGGATTTAAATCAATGCCTATATTTCTCCAATTTTCTATTAAGAAATAGACACTAAATAAAAAATGCAGGATTGCAGATCAATTATATTTTCCATTCAATCCTCAGACCTTTAATTCACTTTGGGAAAAAGGCAAAGTTTTGCTGAATATTCTTGTACCTCCGATTATTGTTTTCTCTCCCAGTTTGAACAGTCCCTCCTCCTCAAGCACTTGGATTCTCTTGTTACCCCAGGTTTCCAGCCTTAAACACAAAGATAATAATAACTCATGGTCATCCTAATTTAGGAGCAGCAAGCCTGTTTCCATGTTCTCAATCCCTCTGAAATGTATCCAGGCCCACAAGGGGAACTGGGTTATTTGTGGCCATGTTATTTAGGTGACAAAGAGTTGGAGTCCCCCTGGGCAGTCATCCCTAGGAGAGCAGGAAGTTTACAGAGTGGATGCAGAACATGAGTTATTAGAAGAAACAGGTATATACACACATGTTAGCAACTAAATGGATCTTTAAGACATCCTATTTAGCAAAAAAAGTAAGAAGGTAATTTTAGTGTGGGACCAATTAATAATTAAAAGTATGTATACACAAAACAGGGGCTTCCTCAGTGGCTCAGTGGTAAAGAATATGCCTGCAATGCAGGAGATCTGGGTTTGATCCCTGGGTAGGGAATATTCCCTGGAGGAGGGCATGGCAACCCACTCCAGTATTCTTGCCTGGAGAATCCCACGGACAGAGGAGCCTCATGGGCTATAGTCCATGGGGCTGCGGAACACTAGACACAACTTAGCAACTGAACATGCACACACAAAACAATAGAGCACAATTTATAACAATACATCCAAGAATAAAGATTTACATAAACATCTTAGAATGGTAACGAGGGGAAGGAAAGGAGTGAAGACTAGGAATCAGAGAGAACACGTAAATATAAACAGACGAGCACACACACAAGAAAGGGGACTTGCACAGGCCATGATAATGTGCCATACGCTAAGGTGCTGACAAACTCAATTCCTTGCTCTAGAGGTCCAAATCCATGACAACTGTTACTGCCAATAATTAATAAATGAATTATAAATAAATAGCAGTAATAATAATCTACTAAATAAAAATTCAAGCAAGTCTCATTATCAGGCAATGTAATAAAATAACAAGAAATGACCATGTTCTAGGGTATATATTGAAAGAGGTGTCTTAGATATATCACTAAAATCACTACAGAGACAATTACCTAGTTTATCTGTGTTAAAAGTCAGCAACACCAGAACACTTTGGTTATAACAGCCCATTTCTATGAAGCCATGTTTTCTTACTCATTCTCGTATAGACTGTTGTAGTCTGCTAGTACTGGCCCCTAAAAAGATATGTCTACATTCTAATTCCCAGAGCCTGTGCATGATACATCATTTGGTTAAAGGGTCTTTGCAGACACAATTAAGTATTCTGCAATTAAGAGATCATCCTGGATCATCAATGGTGGCCCTCATGTCAACAGCAAATGTGATATTCACTTTTAGGTGTCAACTTGACTAAGCCAAAGGATGCCCACATTACTTGGGCTTACCCAGGTGGCACTACTGGTAAAGAACCCACCTGCCAGTGCAGGAAACCTAAGAGATGTGTGTTTGATCCCTGGGTCAGGAAGATTCCCCGGAGGAGGGCATGGCAACACATTCCAGTATTTTTGGCTGGGAAATCCCATGGACAGAGAAGCCTGGGGGGCTACAGTCTACAGGGTCACAGAGAGTCAGACATGACTGAAGTCGCAAAGAAGCTGGACACAGACGCATGCACGTGTCTGTGACAGTGTTTCTGAAAGAGGTGAGCATTTGAATTAGTGGACCGATTAAAGCGGATGAGCTTCCCCAGTGTGGACAGTCACCATCTGATCCTTTCAGGGCCTCAATAGAACAAAAAGGCAGAGGAAGGCTGGATTTGCACCTGGCCCAACTGTTTGAGTTAGACCATCAGTCTTCTGTCACACTCGGCTCTCCAAGTTCTCAAGATTTCCGTCTCAAACTAGAAGCTGTGCCCTTGGCTCTCTGGCTCTCAAGCCTTCAAAATACACCACATGCTTTCCTGGTTCTCCATCATGCAGATGGTCGATCCTGGGACTGCTCAGCCTCCATCCAGTACTTTGCAATAAGTCATATATATCTTCTATTGGTTCTGCCTTTTTTTTTTTTTTTTAGGAGACTTCTATCTAATACAGCAAGTGTCCTTAGATGCACAGGTAAGAGAAGGCACTATGAAGATGGGTGTAAGGCTAGGAGGAAGGTGGACACAAGCTAAGAAAGCTGGAAATTACCAGATACTGAAAGAGTCATGGCCCAGATGCTCACCCTGAGCCTCCAGAAGTGCAGCCCTGTTAACACCTTGGTTTCAGACTACTGGACTCTGAAACTATGAGAATAAATGTTTATTGTTTTAAGTCACCAAATATGGGATGTTTCGTTACAGAAGCCACAGGAAACTAGTAAACTTGTCTTCAGGAAAAGTGAAATTGAAGCTCTTTAGGCCCAGTGTACTACTAATTATCTGATGTTTGCCGTTCTCTCACTATGGAAGGGAAAAGCAATCTACTCTAAATTCCTGAAGGGAATTAGCCCTGTTATCAAAAACCTTTTCCAGGTTGACGTATGTCCACTTCAATACCTCTACAGGTATAGCCCATCTCTTAGTATTAATTATAATGACTATCATATACCAAGTCCTTCAAAATTCATACATTCTTTACCATCCATCTATTAATTTTATCCTAGGGATACCCTGTATAGTATGTATTGATTATATTATAATCACTACTCTATAAAAATAAGGCAACACTGTTAGCAGTTCAATGAAGAATGATTAAGTATCAATAGTAAGTTGAAGAGCTCAGGCTATAATTGAAATCTGCATGTAATCATTCATCAGATAAGTATTGAATATAAACTCAACCCTAGGTCTCCAGTTAGGTCTTGGCAGCATTTCTTGTTGGATCAACTATAAATGTCAAATATTCTACTAAACATTGAAATAAAATGAAAGTAAAACACATGTGTCCTAGTCTTCACAAAGTTTTAGTCTAGGGACGGGGAGACGTTAGTCAAACGAACACACATATAAGTATCTAAGTACAAATAATGGTTAGTGAAGAACAACAGAATGTATGTAAGAAGGGCACAGAATTAAAGACCTTTGCCCCTGCTCTAAAAGAATTTAAAAACAGAGTAAGGGAAAGAACCAAGTAAAGAGAAGATTAAATTATAATTGGATTCATACTATGAAGTGGGAATTGGGCCTATGACAGGACACATGAGGCAGAACCAAACCCAATCCTAAGAGTTTGAAAAATGAAGTGGGTTTGGAGAACAGTCGTGATGAGAAGGACTTAACCACAGATAGAAAAGTGGGCAGAAAAAGAAAGGAAGTAGCAAACGCAGAGATACAGGAGAAGGTGAAGTGGGCATTCAGAGAACTCCAAACCCTTATATCTGTTCTATTGTATTTCTTATAACATGTATGTCTATAAAAAAAATAGGATCTCATTTATACATTCCAGAAACTTTTAATTCATCTCAGAATTCTGTTACAGGGTTTCTAGACTAAGTGTTCTCCTCTCTAACAATGACACTTTATTAAATTTTCCTAGGTGATCAAACAAAAACCCATTTTAAATATATTGAAGCCACATGCTATTGGCTGTGTGGTGCTGGCAGAAACTCACCTAACATGTACAGCACAGGGAGCTCCACTCAATGCTATATAATAGCCTACATCAGAAAAAAAAAAATCTAAAAGAGAGTCAATATATGTATAATTGATTCACACTGCTGCATACCTGAAACACAACATATAAATCAACTATATACTAATAAATTAAAAAAAATACACCTGACAGCCACACACACAAAAGAATATGCTTAGAAGCCTCACTTTTATTTACACCAAAAACTGCACTGCCAAGGCCACCAATAGTAGTCAAATATTGCCCCATAGTGTTACTGGGACATGACACTGAATGAAGTCCGTTGGTGTCATCTGTCTCTTTTTATCTTAGAGTCTTTACTTCTTAGACTCTGAAGAGTTATCTCTTGGATCTCTCCATAATCAAGAAAGTGGTACTTGGAAATCCCACTAAGCTACCTTTTAAACAAAAAAAAAAGAAAATGGTATTTATAAAAGATATGATTAAAAAATGGTTTCAAAATAAAAGGAAATCTCTGAATCATATAAAACATAATCAAGGCCAAGACAAGAAAGATGAGGCTGAAAAAAGCCATCGCAAATGGAAATAATGACACTTAAAATTGCTGGAATAACATTACAATATTTCATTTATCCTTCATTGAGTCCCAAAGTGCTCTTTCCTTAGATATTAGTTCATGGACATTGTGATCATTTAGCATTACAGACACTAAGCTTTTGTCATACAAGGATGTGAATATCTTCAACTAGGAAGAAGCAACTTCTTAGGACCATTTTTTTCCTTGCTTATAAATAAATCCTTGAAGAGATTCAAGGATTTTCTCAGCATCACTATTTAAGAACCATTAAAAATTAAAAAATTAAACAAAACAACAACAAGAAAAAACTAAGCATAATTCCCAAAGTAAGCAAACCTACCTTAAAAAAAAACAAAAAAACTAAGCTATAAGAGTTATTTTATTTTTTGTATTGTTCAGTTGGTCAGTTCAGTTCAGTCGCTCAGTTGTGTCTGACTCTTTGAGACCCCATGAACTGCAGCACGCCAGGCCTCCCTGTCCATCACCAACTCCCAGAGTTCACTCAAACTCACGTCCACTGAGTCGGTGATGCCATCCAGCCATCTCATCCTCTGTCGTCCCCTTCTCCTCCTGCCCCCAATCCCTCCCAGCATCAGAGTCTTTTCCAATGAGTCAACTCTTCGCATGAGGTGGCCAAAGTACTGGAGTTTCAGCTTTAGCATCATTCCTTCCAAAGAAACCCCAGGACTGATCTCCTTTGAATGGACTGGTTGGATCTCCTTGCAGTTCAAGGGACTCCCAAGAGTCTTCTCCAACACCACAGTTCAAAAGAATCATTCTTTGGTGCTCAGCTTTCTTCACAGTCCAACTCTCACATCCATACATGACTACTGGAAAAACCATAGCCTTGACTAGATGGACCTTTGTTGGCAAAGTACTGTCTCTGCTTTTGAATATGCTATCTAGGTTGGTCATAACTTTTCTTCCAAGGAGTAAGCGTCTTTTAATTTCATGGCTACAGTCACCATCTGCAGTGATTTTCGAGCCCCCCAAAATAAAGTCTGACACTGTTTCCACTGTTTCCCCATCTGTTTCCCATGAAGTGATGGGACCAGATGCCATGATCTTCGTTTTCTGAATGCTGAGCTTTAAGCCAACTTTTTCACTCTCCTCTTTCACTTTCATCAAGAGGATCTTTAGTTCCTCTTCACTTTCTGCCATAAGGGTGGTGTCATCTGCATATCTGAGGTTATTGGTATTTCTCCCAGCAATCTTGATTCCAGCTTGTGCTTCTTCCAGTCCAGCGTTTCTCATGATGTACTCTGCATATAAGTTAAATAAGCAGGGTGACAATATACAGCCTTGACGTACTCCTTATCCTATTTGGAACCAGTTTGTTGTTCCATGTCCAGTTCTAACTGTTGCTTCCTGACCTGCATACAGATTTCTCAAGAGGCAGGTCAGGTAGTCTGGTATTCCCCTGTTTCAGAATTTTCCATAGTTTATTGTTCCACAGTTTATTGTGATCCACACAGTCAAAGGCTTTGGCATAGCCTTAAAACAGAAGTAGATGTTTTTCTGGAACTCTCTTGCTTTTTCAATGATCCAGCGGATGTTGGCAATTTGATCTCTGGTCCTCTGCCTTTTCTAAAACCAGCTTGAACATCTGGAAGTTCACGGTTCACATACTGCTGAAGCCTGGCTTGGAGAATTTTGACCATTACTTTACTAGCATGTGAGATGAGTGCAATTGTGCAGTAGTTTGAGCATTCTTTGGCATTGCCTTTCTTTGGGATTGGAATGAAAACTGACCTTTTCTGACCTGTTCAGTTGCTCAGTCATTTTCAACTCTTTGTGACCCCATAGACTGCAGCACACGAGGCTTCCCTGTCTCTCACTATCTCCCGGAGTTTGCTCAAACTCACATCCATTGTTGTCAGTGATGCCATCCAACCATCTCATTCTCTATTGCCCCCGTCTTCTCCTTCCATCAATCTTTCCCAGCATCAGGCTCTTTTCCAGTGACTTGGCTTTTCACATCACCTAGCCAAAGTACTGGAGCTTCAGATTCAGCATCAATCCTTCCAATGAATATTCAGGATTAATTTCCTTTAGGATTGACTGGTTTGATCTCCTAGCTGCCCAAGGGATTTTCAAAGAGTCTTCTTCAGCAACACAGTTCAAAAGCATCAATTCTTGCTCAGCCTTCTTCATTTTCCAACTCTCATATCCATACATGACCATTGGAAAAACCATAGCTTTGACTATATGAACCTTTGTTGGCAAAGTGATGTCTCTACTTTTTAATACACTGTCTAGGTTTGTCATAGCTTTTCTTCCAAGGAGCAAGTGTTTTTTTAATTTCATGGCTACAATCACCATCTGCAGTGATTTTGGAGCCCCCAAAATAAAGTCCGTCACTGTTTCCACTTTTTCCACATCTATTTGCCATGAAGTGATGGGACCAAATACCATGATCTTAGTTTTTTGAATGTTGAGTTTTAAGCCAGCTTTTTCACTCTCCTCTCTCACCCTCATCAAGAGACTCTTTGGTTCCCCTTACTTTCTGCCATTAGAGTGGTATAATTTGCATATCTGAGGTTGTTGATATTTCTCCTGGCAATCTTGATTACAGCTTATGATTCATCCAGCCTGGCATTTTGCTTGATGTACTCTGCACATAAGTTAAATAAGCAGGGTGACATTATACAGTTACACATATTCCTTTCCCAATTTTTAACCAGCCCATTGTTTCATGTCCACTTCTAACTGTTGCTTCTTGACCTGCATAAAGGTTTCTCAGGAGACAGGTATGGTGGTCTGGTATTCCCATCTCTAAGAATTTTCCACAGTTTGTTGTGATCCACACAGTCAAAGGCTTTTAGTGTAGTCTATGAAGCAGAAATAGATGTTTTTCTGGAATTTCCTCAGATTATAATTCTAATGTTTAGTTCAGCATAAAGAAACTAAGTCACTCCCTTCTTTGACCCTTCTAAAGTCATGCTTTCCATGACTGAAAGGTCCTTAAGTCAAGAAGTCACCTCTGTTCCCCAGCCCCTCACCCTAATCAGGATAGATAATGGGACAAGGAGGAAAGAGACTTTTGTTTAGAGAATTTGAAACCATAATCCAAGAGAAAGATGAAAACTAAAGTAAAACAATCTGCAATTTGAAATATTTCCCTAGTGGCCTTTGACCCAGGGCAACAGATAAATTAAAAATTGCATATTTTAAGGAAGATGGAATGCTTAACTTCATTCTTTTGGTTTGTTAAAATTTCTCCTAAAAATGATAACCTCAATAAGAATCTTACTGCCAGAATTATGTATGATACCGAAGTTTGATTCAAATATATCAATAAAATTTTTTATATATCTTATGCATGTAGTTTATTTAGTATCAGATTAATGGTAATTTCAAAATACTGAATAAAAGAGATATTTTTTCTGATACTAGAAATATTTTCAAATAATTTTGTTTCCCTAGCTATTTTAGTGAATGATAATAGTGGTATGCTTAATACATTTTTAAAAATCATTATTTTAGAAAGCCACTTTAAAGTCTAATAATTATTTTTTGATAGTTTAAGATGAGTTCTATCATTAAAATATCAAGCCAATAAGTAATCAGTTGTTTAAACAATACGTTATAGTTACCATATTATAAAAAGTATTATACCAGGCCCAAATTCATATTTCTGAAAATGATCAGCTGACTAGGAAACTAAATCAAAATAATTATTTAAACTATATTCCATTTAATAGTTTACAAAGTATAATAAAAATTTAATAATTTATAACTTTGAAAGCCTACTTCATTATTTGTCAATGTTTATATATGCCTTTAAAACTATCGAAGAAGGCAATGGCACCCCACTCCAGTACTCTTGCCTGGAAAATACCATGGATGGAGGAGCCTGGTAGTCCATGGGGTTGCTAAGAGTCTATATATTATGAAAGTATATTTACAGATTGTTTTATTTGATGTTTAACA